>NC_047036.1:18578470-18879440 GCF_011762595.2 Tursiops truncatus
GCTAGCACTGTTAATGCCAGTGTATATAGAGAAATGGTGTCATTGTCAACTGTGTTGAAATACTGAATTTAATTATTATAAACTCTAGACCTACCACTGGATATTGCAGCAATGTGAATGGACCTAGAGAAGATTTTGCTTAGTGAAAGAAGTCAGACTAAGATAGAAACAATATGATGTCACTTATATGTGGAATATAAAAAAAAAAAATACAAAGTAAAGTGTATGAAAAACAGAAACAGACTCACAGATATAGAAAACAAACTTGTGGTTACCAAAGGGAAGATGGAAGTGGGGAGGGACAAATTAGGAGTATGAATATATACAAAATAGATAAGCAACAAGGATATACTGTATAGCACAGGGAATTACACCCACTATTTTCTAATAACCTACAATTGAATATAATCTGCAAAAATTACTGAATCACTATTCTGTACACCTGAAACCAATACAATATTGTAAATCAACTATACTTCAATCAAAAAAAGAAGAAGAAGAGGACAGAGACAGGGACACCCAGAGAAGAACACCAAGTGATGACATAAAGACACAAAGGGAAGATGGCCATGAAATGACAGGGGCAGGGATTAGAATTATGCCCCTGCAAAATAATAAGTGCCAACGATTGCTGGCAAACATCAGAAGCTACAGAGAGTATGGCCCTGCCTATATATTGATTTCAGAACTCTAGTTCCCAAGACTGTGGGAGAATAAATTTCTGTTGCTTTAATAAACAAACAAGAGCTTTCCTGGTAAAATAGACTGGCTTTTAGTGCAGTGAGGGCTAAATGTTTCCTCACTTGTATCCAGCTTGAGAGAGAGGGCAGAGACAGCAGTAGAAAGTTGTCATGAGATTTACTCTTATATTGTACTAGGTTGAACTAAACGTTTCACAACTGCATAGCCAAGATCTCTCTCACTTCCCTTCCTGTCCATCTTATTTCTGATAGAGTCTATTTCTTTCCACACCTCAATTCCTGTATCAAATTTGCAATATTAAACTTCCAGTTCTCAATGACAGTTTAATAAAGTCAGATTTCATTTCTCACTTGACTACTGACACATGTCATATCTCCTTAAAACGTAAGTGAGGAGGGGTGAATGGCACCCTAAATTCCTAACACTAAGAGCTCATATATGCCTCACTTAATTTAGTGGCATGATAATACTAAAGATGATATGTTGCATTTGAAAAGTCTTATGATACCACATTGTTAATCTACTAAAATTTGCTGGAAATTTTATGAAGATTTAATTTACAAGCAAGTGTTATTTTATTCACTCATGGAGAAAAATAGTTTTAAAGATATAACATTTATTAAGGTTTAGAAAATTATATTTTGTGATTACTAACATAATTTTCCCACACTACTTGTAGTGCAAAAATGTGCTTTAGGTTTATATTTTAATATCTTAAGCATTGGTCCTGAACATTTTCATTCCAGAATGAAGTTGTTATGAAATGTACAGGTACAACCACTGGGTGTATATACAGAATCATTTGCTCTTCAGAAGCTACTGAAATTCAAGTTAAAATGCACTGATGTACTGGAAGGGAATCAGAGGAAGGACTATTTTCTCATTCTTAAAATTTATACTTTTTCTCTGATAAATATAGATCACAATTATTACTATAAGCCTGCCCCAAAACTATTCCATTGCAAATATTTATTCACTATATTTTGGTTTGGTTAATGAGGAATGGCTTAGAATGCTACCATTAACTGAAGAAGTAGTGTCATAACTCAACTACAGTAGATATATGTAGCAAAAGTAGTTTTGATAAGTAAAATCACATAGTTTATAGAGTAGAGAAAAATAAACTTTTGGTTCAGATGAATATAAATAAAGAATTATGAATTAGGATTTAAATCACCTAAAATGACCACTAATCTAAATTCCAAAAACAAAAGGGGGATTATTTTATATGTAGTTACACTCGAAAAAAATTCTTGTATATATTTTGCTATTTAATGCCCTTGAGTAGCGTCTCCTTACACGAGTCACTAATCTTTTTTAAACTTAAGAATAAAATCAGTAGCAACAAAATTTTAAAAGTTACATTATACGACTAGAGAATTACACAGCATTTGATCCGTATCTGCCTACTGTAGAGTTACTATTTAGGGCTAAGAACATTGTCTTTAGAAATGATATTTGTTTTTCTAGGTCACAGAGTATAATGATTAATATATGCCTACATTTATTGCTTAATGAATAATTTTATTTGAAGCAACTTGTAAAGCTGGTCAAATACAACAGAATGGATGCTGATTGCTTTTTGTCTAATAAGTCCAACTATTATATAGATTTGCCCGTTTATTTCATATCACATTGACAAATAACAGCAAACAAACAAAAACAGCAAACAAAAAGCCACTTAGTATTGTAATCATAAATACCACAGAGAGTCTGAGAAACACAGATAGTTGCCCAGAATCTAGAAAAAAATAAGTCTTGGAGCGTTATAGAATTGTTATAAAACTCAGTGCAGTCCTGGGAAAACATAAAAACTATTTTCCTGCCTTAAAAAAAAAAACAAGTTGTGGCAAAATATGACTGATGGAAAGACTTCGTGCTCTAGGATGAATTGTTTCAGGGTAAAGTTAATGCTCAGTTACTTTATGTATTGGAAAGGGCACAGGGAAAATATGGTCAGTAGATACAGAACTAGCACCTTAGCTATTTCTAGCTAGAAACACAAAGAATGTTTCCAAAATTTCCATGTCTCAAGGGTTCAAGTTACTCTGTATCACCCGAAGTCATGATCCAAGTCTGGATCATCCATTGGACAAAAAAATAAATAGATCATTGGTATGATTAAATGACCCATTTACCTGGGTACTATGAAATAGTGACACCTGTAAAATAATAGAAATTGTACCGAAATCAATGTTAACAGGTCTGCGCTTAAAGTATATGTCTTCCATTTATCTGCTGCACAAACTTAAGTCTCTGGTCCTCTTTCTTTCCTTACTAATGTATGGAGAATACTAACACACTTTTCGAAGGATTATAGTGAGGCTCTAGTGGCAGAATGTATTTGACACGTGATAAATTGTGAAGCCTCACTCAAACTTTAAAAATGCTAATTTTAATGCTAATGCAATATTACAGTGTAGTGGAGACATACAGCTGGACAGAGAAAAAGAAGGAAAAACTCATTGAGGAACTGAGGCACAAAGAAACTTTTGAGTTAATAAACTTAGGAAGTGGCAAAATCATTAGTCCTCAAGCAACATTAAAATAAATTGATTAATCCCCACTGGGGATCTTTTAGCATATATCATACCAATTATTTCTTCAGAAAGGCTTATCATAGCCAAATTTCTTTGGCCCTTTTAAATTATTTATTCTCAAATGCTCTTTCAATGTTTCTCTCTCTGAAATACCTGAAAAGAATGAGGTCAACTCAAAATGCCTTTTCAAACCTACCTTATTTGTAATACAGTTTTATCTAATAGTTTTTAACTTTGTCACAGTATTTTGTACTTATTATTACTTTAATTAATAATATGATATAACATGAATAGAATAAAATATAAACCATTATGTGTTTCATAAAGTAATTAATTATTTTCAGAAAGGCATATATACTAAGAATTAGATACATTCTTAAAACAGTTTATTATAATTTCCAAGTCTAATATGTCTATTTTTATGATATGTGAATAATGATACAGTTGCATCTTGTTAAATTAAATCAGGTATCTCTTACTGTCTTAGCAATTCATGTAATTGTCCCATAATTTTGAAAATGTGCATAATAAGAATGCACAAATGATATAAAGATCATTTTTATGTAAGCAGATTAATTAATACAGAAATCTCAAATTCTCTTAACTGTCAAAATCAATATGCTTATAAGTTAGAAAAATCCTGGCTTACTGCCTTGAACAACTTAGAAAACATTAGGTAATCACTTTTCAGTACAATAAACATATTCATAAAGCATGTAAATGAGATTCAAGGAGGTTTTATGTAAGAAATGCTGGAGGATATGATACTGAGTCACCCTTTTCTTGCTCTACGATAATAAAGAAAACAAATTATGACAATGTTCATTTGAATAGGAAAAAAAGGTAATTGATCTTAGCATAAGAGAATAAAAATTGATATATTTGATCATAATTGCAATCTATCCTATCTTTCCCTTGGGGAAAATGTCATTCTTATATATGCTTATCAAAGTTGAACTGGAATAAAAGTGTACTTATTGACTCTCCTCTCTCAGAATATGTGAAACTATTATGCATATGTCCAAATACCAAGCAGTTGTCAATTAAAAATTAGGCCTTTGGTCTATAAACTAAAAAACATTTAAAAACTAACTAAACCAAAAACTGAAAAGTAAAAACTTCCAATATCTCAAAAGGGTTGAAATTACTATATTCAGATACAGTAATAAAATAAAATCATATTTACATGATAGTGTTAATGAAAAGAGCAGTTTTCAAACTTTGGATTGGCCATTTAGTGACCTCATTCAAAATAAAAACTCATGTTCTTCTGGGACAATGTATTTATTTGTTTTTCTTGAATTTATTTGTTTTTCTTAAATCTTTTATTCCTATACACTTTATTTTCCTTTATTGGATCCCTTATTATTCAGATATTGGGCATCCTGGTCAACTGTCCCCTTTTTTTCTGGTTGAGAATTGGTCAAAATCTTAATCAAAAATTCTTCCTACGGAGACCATAATACTCTATCAGAGCTGTTGGTTTTGGATAAGGAACGAATTTGGGGGAATCAACTTTTGGTGTGTAAATATTTAATTTATTCCTTTGTTTTTACATTGGACATCTATCCTCAAAGTTTTCTGGTTTTAAATCAGACATCAAAGAAATTTCACCAAAGAATTAAACCTTCAGTCCTCTGTCCTCTTGTTGTAAGCTCATTGTCACTTCTCTTCTAGGGTCACTCAATGACACCAATCACTGAGAGGTCAGTAGGTCCTACAGGGTTGCATCATGGGTGTTGCTTTGTAACGCTTTTTGGCTTTCTCCTCTGCCATCTCAAGACTTAGATTTCTCAGATCCACTGGGTAAGTTTTAATTAGTGCATCTGTATTTCACTTTCAAGAATGTTTTTGATAATGTGTCCTCTCAAAATTCCTTGCTAGTTGGTTTTTAACACTAATAAAACATGTTAATGGATTTCTTAGGAGGAAGTGAGTGCTAGTACGTCTATATACATCTTTAACCAGAAGCCTTCCTTTATTTTATAAATGTTGTGAAATCAGAATTCATTATAAGGTTATATTTTAAAAATATAACTGAGCTGAGAGTGAGTCAATCTTGGGCTAAATTCAGTATTAAAATCTCACAACTGGCTTCTCTGGTGGCGCAGTGGTTGAGAGTCCGCCTGCCGATGCAGGGGACGTGGGTTCGTGCCCTGGTCTGGGAAGATCCCACATGCCACGGAGCGGCTGGGCCTGTGAGCCATGGCCACTGAGCCTGTGCGCCCAGAGCCTGTGCTCCGCAACGGGAGAGGCCACAACAGTGAGAGACCCGCGTACTGCAAAGAATAAAAAAAAAATAAAAATCTCACAACTGAATAAATATAATTGCAAAAATTGTATGAGGATAGTAAAGTGAATAAGAGTCCCTGCTCTCAGAGGACTAATACTATGGGGAGATTTAATAACAACTACAAAGTGACTAGGAAGTTAGGAAGAGTGAGGAAAATGACATTAGAAATGTGCCAATATCAATCCAATGTGTTACATAAAATAACATATACATTTAAAATAATTCAGAACAACTTAGGAAAGAAGTGTCAATCAAGGTGAATTATGAGGAACTTCCCTGGTGGTACAGGGGTTAAGAATCTGCCTGCCAATGCAGGGGACACGCGTTCCATCCTTGGTCCAGGAAGATCCCACATGCCGCGGAGCAACTAAGCCCGTGTGCCACAACTACTGAGCCCGTGTGCCACAACTACTGAAGCCCGCTCGCCTAGAGCCTGTGCTCCACAACAAGAGAAGCCACTGCAATGAGAAACCAGCGCACCACAACGAAGAGTAGCCCCCACTCACCGCAACTAGAGAAAGCCCGTGCACAGCAACAAAGACCAAACGCAGCCAAAAATAAATAAATAAATAAAAATTTTAAAAAGAGATGAATTATGAGAATGTTAGGACAGTCGTAGTTAATAGTAGAGATGGGGAAGGTCATGCTTGGGGATGTCATTTTGAGAGAACATAAGCAAAGTCATGTCAAGAGAGCATTTGTGGGTTTGACATCACTAAAGAGTTTAATTTGGTTAAAGCCTAGAACACGCTTGGAGAGAAGGAAAAATACTGCTGCTGATAGAATTTCAAGTTCTGCTCCTTTCTTACTGGGCATTGCAGTTCCTTCTCATAAGTTTTTCTTAAACAATTAAACCTTCCAGTCCAAAATAATCTCTTAATTCATGTGTATATTTCTCTAACTGGCATAAGTCAACCAAAAAAAAAAAATGAAATTCCATTGGTTAGTTTGGGAGACTTTTTACATGAACATGGTTTTTCATCTAATAGACTGATCATAACCAAAAAAAAAAAATCTTATTATTTGAAGACCTCTCTCTCTCTCTCTCTCTCTTTCATTTGTATACATTCTCTCATTAGACTTTTATGGTAATTATTTCATATCTGTCTGAAAACAGCTCCCAATTCTTTTACGCTGCTTTCTTTTGTCCTTTATTAGGAGACTTTGTTCTGTTACTATATGCACACTGTAAGGATATGTAGTCTAGATAAATACTACAGAATTTCCAAAAGAAAACTTCTTTGTTTTATTCATTATCAAATTCAGAAGAAAGAGTTTAACTGTGAGTTTGGTAATGACCCAAGTTACTTAATAAGAACAGCTAGTCAATTAGAGATCTTGACATGAATTCACAGGTCTTCAAAAATGTTGACATATGAGTACAGAGGTTTATTTACATTAAAAACAGTTCATACAATAGTAATTAATATATGACTGAGCAAATTGGAGTGACTGAATTTTAGATTTAAGGCAACTCTTTGTTGCCTTAAATTTCTTCTTTGTTAAGGGAGTACAATGTTAAAATACTGTTACTAGAATATATGTTAGGTAATAAAACTTGGATTTAATTTCTAATGATTTAAACATTTTAAAAGAGTTGTATAGGTTCTATATGCTATCACTATTTCTACAAATTGGATAAATTTAGCAATAAATAGGATTTATTTCAAAACAAAATAGTGTTAAACTAAATACAGTTATAATGACGTATGTCATTTTTTTAGTGGATATCTTTTAAAAGGCTGACATTTTACGAATTCTTACAATGCTACAAATCATAAGGACTTACTATGTTGGGTCAAATTGTTATTTCCAGGTCTTCTGTCAAATTTAATATATAATATATATGTTGAGTCAAATTGTTATTTCTAGGTCTTCTGTCAAAATGTATATATATATATGGAATTTTCTTTATTTTGCCACCTTTGACCAAGATAGCTTTAATGTTCCTCTCAGCTTAGTTAAGCTTTAGATAGATTTATTTCTGATTCTAGGCTCCTGACCTCCCTTTGCTAGGATCATCTACTTCAGAAAACTTTGAATTGAATATTCTTTCTCTGCCTCCTGGTGAAGTGAATTGTCTCCCATTCTCTTGCAGATTTAACAACACAGGAGTGTCTTTTTCAAGGACCTAGGAGTCATCCCTTTAAATGTAATCATCAAGGGCTTCCCTGGTGGCGCAGTGGTTGAGAGTCCGCCTGCCAATGCAGGGGGCACGGATTCGTGCCCCGGTCCGGAAGATCCCACATGCCGCGGAGCGGCTGGGCCCGTGAGCCATGGCCGCTGAGCCTGCGCGTCCGGAGCCTGTGCTCCACAACGGGAGAGGCCACAACAGTGAGAGGCCTGCGGACCGCAGGAAAAAAAAAAAAAAGAGGATCAAGCCTGTGAGAGGACAGGAGCCTAAGATCCATAAACAGATGGCTGAACCCTGTTGACCAATCTCCCAGTACAATTATTAATTTAAAAGAAACAAAGAGTTATATTAAGATGGGTTGAACAAGGTTGACTCAATATGAACAGAATCATCTGTAATGATTATTAAGGCTTCATTACAAATATTGGATGTTTTATAGAAATAATTAGAATTAGACTTTCCATAAAGTGTTCATTCTGTGTCTAGATAACAGAGGTTCCCTTTTATCACCAAAATATTCATTAATTCTTGGAACTTTTGGCAATTCCTAAATATTTTCATGAAAATTACCTTAAGTTACATTTTAAAAAGTTACTGCGTGTTTTATGTGTATTATCTGTAACTATGTGTTCCCTTTGGTTGTACGGCTTATTGGTTCTGAACCCCCTCTTGATCTCCTTTCACAAAAATTCACACCAGTTGTCTTTTAAACCTAAACTATCTTTGGGTTTGCTGGAATAGCTTTAACTGAAAACAGACCACTTGGTGGCTCTAATGACTGGCATTGACGGTGTGGCACAAGAGCCTAATGGCTGCCATCTGAAAGTCAGATGGGAGCTTGTCATCCCAGTAGAGGATGCCTGCCTCAAGATCATCCCAGATAAAAGGATTAATTTCGTCCCTTCCTTCTCAGATAAGAGAAAAAGAGATCTTTAGCTAATTTAACTTTTAAAGGAGGAAAACAACCTCCATTTGAGCCACTGAAGGGAAATTTTGCAATGGCACTTTCTCTCCCCAAAACTTTTTTTTTTTATGTTTTCTAGCAGTCATGGAAGTAAATAGACTACATCATGCTATAGTTCAGAAAACAGCAGAACTAGATAGTGTCACTAAGATAGGACATTTTATCAAAGAGGTTCATGAAATTGAATAGGAAGAATTTCAAATAGGGCAATTGTAAAAATAATAGTGCCTGTTTGAGGTATACTTTATTATACGGCCTTAGGGTAAGATTATTGCATTTACATTCTTATAGACTTATATGTTATATGCAATATTACTAAACAGTTAGGAAAGAAAAATCATAAAACTTGGTAATTTGGCTAATACCGCCTAATGGATTTTTATGGGATCTTTGGACTGGTGGATTGGATATGTTCTTGTACTTTAATTTAAGGTCTCGTCTCCTTCCTTAGAAGTGAACTGCAATTCTGATTATAATCCTTCTCTTGGATGTGTGATGTTACGATGCTCAAATTAATGACTCCAAAATAATTCAATGTTTCTGTGCAACTTTTAGCTGATTGAATGATCCAACATATGATCTTTCAGCAAAGAGAATAGAAAACCCTGACACAGATGTCGGAACAACCACCTTCAAAAATTTATCACGTGACCACTGTATACACTACACATATAGTATACAGTAGTGGAGACCTACACTGATAATGTCTCATTACAATGTATGTTTAAGCTTCGGCTAAAGAATAATAAAAGTTGTTAGGGAGGGGCTCATAACTGACACCAACATAATGCTTTGTCCTTGTGTTAAACAATCCTGAGACCAAAGGGGGAAAAAAGACAAAACAAAAAACAAAAGTTCTTTACTTGAAGAACCACTGGCTCCTATATTATAGATTGTGAACCAATCTACAAGACCAACGACATGCTTCAAAACATGTACTTCAAAAACATAGCCTCGGGCTTCCCTGGTGGCGCAGTGGTTGAGAGTTCGCCTGCTGATGCAGGGGACATGGGTTCGTGCCCCGGTCCGGGAAGATCTCACATGCCTCGGAGCAGCTGGGCCCTTGAGCCATGGCCGCTGAGTCTGTGCGTCCGGAGCCTGTGCTCCACAACGGGAGAGGCCACAACAGTGAGAGGCCCGCGTACCACACACACACACACACACACACACACACACACACACACAAAAACCATAGCCTCGCCCTTTGCCTAGAAATACAAAGCCATTGTGTGATAACCTCTGCCTAATGCAACAAATTACTGGGGTTGAAATATCAGCGTTAAAATCACACAATCCAGGCTGTAAAGCCAATCCTATAAATACCCTTCCCTAATTCATCTATTCAAAGAAATAAGTAACACTGACAGTTTAAGCTGATGTTCTTCCTTTCTGTGGTAATTCCAGTAAATTTAACTTTGATGACAACAGTGGGACTCCACTAGGAACTGCATGCATCTAAGGAGAGCCACTGCTACAGAGATTTTGGGAGTTGACATGACTGTGGGATCAGACTTCCAGAACACATAGGAAGTCTGAATTTGTTTAAAAAATGAGTATTCGCAAAAAAAAATAAAAAAATAAAAAATGAGTATTCTCCATCGATGTGAGTTTTACTTCTACACTATAGTATCGAAATATATACAATAGAAGAGTACTTTTCACATGTAAAGGAAACATAGGTAGAGATCTTGCAATTAAATTCTATTAATTTATAATAAGGCATTTATTAAAAAAGTAAAAGCATGTAATTTAAGAGGTGTTTAAATAGCTAGAGATTATATAACAATTCATCTGAGAATCAAAAATAATTAAAGGTTAACATATAAACATAATTTTCTGAGATTATAAAGAATAAAAAATATTCCACATTAAGATCTGATAAGGACATTAATCAAGATTACAAATGGCAAGACGAAGGGATGTTTTAATGTATTCACTAATTACTTTCTGATGCCATATCATTATTTATAAATCCCAATTTGAAGCATCTCAACAAAATACAATTTTATGACACATTATATATAACAGCCTTATTGTTTACAACATAGAGTTAACTTTAAAAGTTCTTAAAATTACAGCAGCTTTAATTCTACACAGGATATCACCACCTAAATGTGAGATGCTTTTAGAAAGGGATCTAAATGTTACCTTAAATATTATTCTTCGAAAAACTCTTAAATGCAATTTGATCAATATTTGGGATTACAAGAGAAGCTTTGACTAGCTATGAAAATCTATCACTGGAGGGTTTATATTTATTTTTTATAATGCTTCCAAGAAAAGGAAATAATAGAATAATAGGAATAATAGAAGGAAATAGATGGAGTTTAAACAAATGGCCATCCATTAAAGTTTTTCAAAGCATTTTAAACATCTTTTCTTATGATTCCTGACAGCCGAGGGCAAACAAGGTTCTCTGTCAATTTACGACTAAGCTGATACCTATAAAGATCCTCTGAGATTGCTGTTAGCTCTAACTAATGTCCATTCCTTTATGCTACATTTGGGCTTTCAAGAGTGATGTCCTCCCAGCTAGCTATCAGTCTCGCAGACTCATTTACCTGAATACATAAAAGGAAAAGTGATGAGCTTTTGGGGTGGATTTACTATTTGGCACGTTAAAGCTGATTTATGATAGATTAATATGACCTTAACAATACCACCTTTTCTTTGCTTCATTTTACTTTTCAAGTAAGAAAAAAAAAAAAAGTAATGGATAAGAACAAGTTGAAATAGGTTAATGTATTACAAAATAGATGATGTATTGCCAAGTTTTATGTATATGTATATTGTGTATACACTAGGAAGTTGAAATCTGTATATGGTCAAACTGAGGCTTTGATTCCAGTTTGAAGAGTATGTAGTCTTCATCATTTTACTTAAGTCAAAGGATAAACAATATTCTTATCCAAGTAAAAGTGAGTTTTACTTGAAACATCAATATAGGCAAGAATATGAATGCACTCTTTGGTATGCAAATAAAATGTAGGTGAGAAGACTGACTTAAATTTCATTTCTTTACATAAATAAAGTTTATGTAAAAAGAATACTACATAATACCATGATTTATAACATTAATAATTAATGTAAATAGTCAGAAACACTTATAAGATTAAAAGAAATATTAAAGACCACATATATAAAAACATAGATAGATACAGTTATTGATATAGATCTGTAGATATCCAAGCATCCTTGGAGACATAAACTATTTAGTCTTTTTCTAAATATATGTGTAAATATGCTTGTCTAAAAGCCACTGAAAAAATATGGAAAACTCTTAACAGAGGAAATGGGTGTCTTGGCTGTAGTATACATTTGTTAAGACTCTAGACCTGCTAACACTTAAATTCAGCAAATATTTTTTGATACTTATTATCAGGGCTCAAAAGTAGAAATTTAAAAAGAAATCTTGTCAAATAGGATTTATGATTCTTTATCTTTAAAAAAATGTTTTTTAGAAGATGAAATGTGGCTTAGCAGTTTTGAACTTGCAATCATAAAATTAGCCAAATTAAAGCCTCTGTTACCCAACCCTTTTTATTTCAATAGCAAGTAACTATAAAACTAGGTCTATGTCAGCAATTCAATTTACTTCACAATTTTTCTCTTTGAGAGCATACGAAAATCTCTTTAGCTTCTTTCAAAGAAATTTTAAAGGACTGATGTAAAATTAGTCTATTACTATGTATAACTATAATTCTTAAAATATTTTTTATTATAGACATTTTACACCTAAAGCAAATCTTTGTAATATAATATTACCTTGAAAATTCCCAAAGCTCTGATATATACACGCACGTGTGTGTGTGTGTGTGTGTGTGTGTGTGTATATATATATATATATATATAATTTTTTAACTTGTTAAAAAAATGGATTCCTCTAGGTTTAGGACAGCAGCTGGTTTGACAGTTGCAATATTAACAGTGGGAAAGACAGAACCGTGGCCAAGAACGCAAGGGCAAACCTTACTTGCATATAAAGCATCACACGAGGCTGTATAAAATCATTCCAGCATAGTACAGTTTAATCTACAATCTTAAATATATGTTATGCTCAAAGACTGAGGGACTTAAATAGAGCAGCCTTAATCCCTTGACCTTAAAACATGACTCAATCATAGATACAGAGGACAAAGAGGTAGTTTCCAGGAGGGAGGAGGGTGGAGGAATGAGAGAAGTAGGTGAGGGAGATTAAAAGGTACCAGTTTCCAGTTACAAAACAAACGAGTATGAAATGTACGATGGGGAGAATACAGTCAATAATAATCTAATATCTTTATATGATGGCAGATAGTAACTAGACTTACCATGGTCCTCATTTTGAAATGTATAGAAATATTGAATCACTAGGTTGTGCACCAGGAACTAACATAGTGTTGTAGGTCAATTCTATTTCAAAAACAAACAAATAAACTCATGGAAAAAGAGATCCGTTTTGTGATTACCAGATGTGTGGGTTGTGGGGAGGGGGAATTGAATGAAAGGAGTCAAAAGGTACTAACTTCCAGTTATAAGGAAAAAAGTATTAGGGATGTAATATGTAACATGATAGATATAATTATCACTGCTATACATTGTGGATGAAAGTCATTAAGAGAGTAGATCCTGAGAGTTCTCATTAAAAAAATATATTTTTTTGAATTTTAGATTCTATTTGTTTTTCTATACAGCAAGTTCTTATTAGTTATCCATTTTATACATATTAGTGTATACATGTCAATCTCAGTCTCCCAGTTCATCCCACCCCCACCCCCACCAGGCCCCCTCCGCCACTTTCCCCCCTTGGTGTCCATACGTTTGTTCTCTACATCTGGGTCTCTATTTTTTTTTTAACTTTTTTTTTTATTTTGTACCTATATGAGATGATGGATATTCACTAAACTTATTGTAGTAATCATTTCATGATGTAAGTCAAATCATTATGCTGTACACCTTAAACTTATACAGTGCTATATGTCAATTATAGCTCAGTAAAATTGGAAGAAAAAACAGCCCAAACATGGCTCAAATGTTAATGTGGAAAACGTGTCTAGTTACTAAAGAGGCAGAGTTGGATTAGACCTTGTTTCGTTGGGACGATGCTAAATCCTATGATAGAGTTATAGAGGGTTGCAGCTCTATGAGAGAGCTGGGAACAGCATGATGTCACTCTGCAGTCGTGCTGGGAAGAGTCACTGTGTCTTTCTCTAGGACAGAGCTATGTGCAGGGTGCGGTAGAAGAGGACCTGGGATTGTCAGGGATGTTTACATGTGAGGTGACATTTAAAGTGAGACCTGAAGAGCAAGCAGGGAGAATCTGGGAAAGTCATTCCACGTAGCAGGAACTGATTGTGCAAAACCCAAAGGCAAAATAAAATAGACAAAATTAAATAACTCCAAGTAATTTATTATCATTCATTAATAATTCATTCATTAGTATATGTTTGTTCAACAAATATATATTAAATACCAGCCATTTGAATGCAGATACGTCTAAGAAACCCCATCAAAATTTGGGTTCATCCATTTGATTTGAACAATTTTGAGACAATGTACAACAAAAGTTCTAGACTTTTACTCCTCTTACCCCACAGCAATAATAGGAGGATTTCTCTTTTGTTTGCATTTTTATGCCCATAAATTAAATATTTTATAACTACGTGCTAAAATAGAAAATATATTACATAAAATAAATACATTGCAAATGGAATCAGATTTCCTTCTAAATAATCAATAAAATTGTTTATTTATTACTGAAAAAAATATTCTGAGGTTTCCCTTTGCAATTCAGAGCTGAAAATAAGACACCATATAAGGGCTCAAACATTTACCTCACAAATATTGTTGTCAATATAAACGAACCAATTAAGACTAACAATAGAAGGAAACCTAAGAAAGCAGAAGTGTCCATATTATAAGTATTGCTTTAAAATTGACAACAGAATCACTTTTTATTAATCAGCAACTCTTTTTTAAAATAAATACTATGGTGACCAACAATTTGAGGAATATAATCTTATAACTTGAGAATTCAGCAACAATTAAAGGCACCAAAGAGGTAAAGGACTGAACTGAACAAGCTTGGGGAGGGTCAGATGGAAACACTTGTTCTCTCCTCATGATTCCAGGTGAAGAGGTATCTATTTGGGTATCATTTCAGGCCTCTTGTCCTACTTCATTTAGTCTGGTCCAGGAAAGTAAGAAAGACTCATCAGATATTTTGGGGAAGAACCTGAACATGAATGACTAACTCCTCTGTGTTTTATTCTCTCGTAATCAACCTGCCTGAAAAGAGGGTGCCTTCTCATCTACTGAGAAGTCTGAAATTATATTGGTTCATTTTACTCTAATGCGAATATTAGGAAATCATATACTTACACTTCATCCTCCAAGCTTTTATCAGTAATCAATAAAGCTGACATTTGATCTCCACCTGTTTGACCCCTGAATCTATCTCTCAGCTGCTTTTGCACCATTACTAGCTTTGTAATGAACAAGAGACTAAAAATCAGTTCAGTTTACTCATCTGGAAAATGAATATAATGTTTTTTGAAGACTAACTTAAACCTACTAATATTTTTAAAGTGATTAGCTATATCTGACACTGTGAGCACTGTTGTTAAATAAATAAACAAACATTATTTATTTGTCCCTTTACAACTCCAGTAGTGAGATCAGAAAGGTACCTAGTTCATCTCATTCAGGTCTTTGTTGAGTAAAGGAGAAAAACAATTGGAATTGATTAAAAGTACAACAGGAAAGCTAGAAGAAGAGCTAGCTGCAGTAGTCTAGATGAGAGGTGAGGCTGATATAAACTTGGACAGCAATTTGACAGAGACAAACTGAGTGTGGCAGAGAGATTGCTTTGGAAAACCTTTTTAATACTGGTCTGCAGTTTATAACACTTCCACACAAACTTCTCAACCTCTGTCCATCACTAGGCAGAAATTTTCACTGCAGTCAGATTACTTTCACAATCACCTGCAGGCAGGCTCGCCATTTGCTCTAACACAGGTATTTCCTATAGATAGTGGGTTGAATGATGGCCTTCAACATGATCTCTCCACATCCTAATCCCTGGAACCTATGAATGTCACCTTATTAGGGGAAAAAAAAAAGGGACTTTGCAGATTTAACGAAGTTAAGAATCTTGAAGTAAGGAGATTATCCTAGATTATATAAGTCCAAAATCCAACAATGTGTCCTTACAACAGAAACATAGAGGGCAATCTGAGACAGACCAAAGAGAAGACAGAGAAGATGAGGTTATGGTAACAAAAAAGGCAAGACTGGAGTGATGTGGCCATAAGTCAAAGAAGCCAGAAGTCCTCATGGTCAACAGACACTGGAAGAGGCGGAGTGTGGAAACTCTACTAGTCTACCGGAGAATGAGGCCCTGCTGACACATTGTTTTAAGACTTTTGCCCTCCAAAACTGTAAGAAAATTAATTTTTTTGGTTTTAAGCCACCAATTTGTTATGGTAGTTCTTCTATAATAGCCACTGGAAACTGACGCAGATTTTGGTAACAGGAAGTGGGGTATTGCTGTAACAGATACCTAAAAATGTGGATGTGGTTTCGGACTTGGGTAATGGTAAAAGGCTGGAAGAATTTGGAGAAGCATAATAGAAAATGTCTGGATTGCTTTTGAAGAGATTGTTGGTGCTAAAGTCAATTCTGGCGAAGGCTTAGATGGAAATAAGAAACACGATAGAGGAAGTGTTTGATTCCTTAGAGGATAAATATATTGTCAGAAATAGAATATTGATGGACCTATGAATGTTAAATGCACCTCTGGAGGTGGCTCAGAGAAAAACGAGGAATATGTAATTGGAAACTTAAGAAAGAAGATCCTTGTTATATAGTGCCTAGAAACTTGGCTGAATTGTGTTTTCCTGTTTTACGGAAAGCAGAATTTTTAAGTGATGAGCTTGCAGATTTAGCTGAGGAGATTTCCAAACAAAAGTGTTTATGGTGCATCCTGATTTTTTTCTTTTTTTCCTGCTCGTAGTTAAAAGGCAAGAAGAGAGAGATAAATTGAGGAAGGAACAGTTAAGTAAAAAGCAACCAGCAATTGGCGACTTGAGAGGTTCTCAGCCTATCCAAATTGCAAAGAATGTTAAATTAGAAAATTCACTGTTGGAAAGTGTGCTACAGAGACAGAGCAAAGAGTGTGGCTGGACAACCTTACACTGAAAGTTTATGAATTATGGATCAATTCAAGATTTTAATGAAAGCCAGGAATACAGATGGGGTTATCCAAGCAAGATGTGTGGAGGACCTTCTTGTCTAATGAGCTGGATTACTGTGACATACATAAATAAGAGACCTACAAGTTTCTTGAGAATGTTACATCAGCAGGAAGAAGGTCAGCTTGGACTGGAAGCAGCCTGTTAGGAGGATACTACAGAAAACTGTTGGACTTCCAAAATTCTAAAGACAAGCAACACGAATACACAGCTACTCAGCTGCAAACATGTGTGATCCTTCAAGGAAAAGGAAGAATGATTCTAAGGCAGAGACAAGTAGAGCCTCAGGTATAATTGCATATCGAATGTGTTAGGGACATAGAACTTGAATTTTAATTTACAGGTATAAAGTACATTTTTCTACCTAGAGCAACTCTTGAATAGAAAATGTTAAAACTGACTGCTGTGTTTTATCACAACCATTATAACCAGCAAACGCTATTAAAAACACAATGAGGGCTTCCCTGGAGGCGCAGTGGTTGAGAGTCCGCCTGCCGATGCAGGGGACGTGGGCTCCTGCCCCAGTCCGGGAGGATCCCACATGCCGCGGAGCGGCTGGGCCTGTGAGCCATGGCTGCTGAGCCTGTGCGTCCGGAGCCTGTGCTCCGCAACGGGAGAGGCCACAACAGTGAGAGGCCCGCGTACCGCAAAAAAAAACCAAACAACACAATGATCTTTGATTGACCTCACTATGTCAGAACGGA
This sequence comes from Tursiops truncatus, assembly GCF_011762595.2. Classification (NCBI taxonomy): domain Eukaryota; kingdom Metazoa; phylum Chordata; class Mammalia; order Artiodactyla; family Delphinidae; genus Tursiops; species Tursiops truncatus. The sequence goes on from NC_047036.1 coordinate 18,596,039, forward strand.
ATTGGACTGGCCAATGAATAACAGCTCTTGTTTGAATAATTTGTATGCAGATCCCTAGACTTATTCCTTCCTAACCAGAGAACAACTTTTCAATATCATTAGCATAAGTAGGAGAAATAACATAACGTACTTTTCACCCTTTCTAGCAGTTAGGCATCTCTAATTTGCCATTACTGAATTGTTTCCACCAGTATGTCTCCTTGCCTGGCAAGTTAAATTCAATTTGCTGTTGTTGTTTTTTTACTGTACGTTTTTAAAGATTACTGGAGGCCATTGTTTACAGAAATCACAATACAACAAAAAGCTATATCTGGATCTGATCAAGAGGACAATGTATCACATAGAATCTTCAATATTGAGTTGAATGAATTAACCAGTTGTGACCAGGATATTTTCTTTCCCCTAGGAAAGAGACTGAACGTATACAATACAAAAATGAATGGCATAATTATGTAGTTAAGACAGCTTTTAGAACAAACAATGTATTTCCTTCCCTCCTTTGGTATCATTAGACTGTCAGATATCTTGCTGTCTGTGTAGTATATTTTTAGCCTTGTTGGTACAGTGCCAACTACAAATTGGCACTTTCCATGGGCACTTGCCATCTACCTCTACAAGGGTTAAATCATGAGCCGCTGCAGCTGTTGACTTTCCACACCCCCTGAAAGGAGCTCAGGGTGGAGAACAGGAATGTGGCCCTCTGTGCCCTGGGAAAAACTGAGCGAGCAGGCCTTCAGATAGTTAGATATTTTCAGGAGATTTTATGAGCCCAATTCTTATATCTCCTCATATACAGAAAAACACTAAAATCTTTCATGGTGACGTCTGCTTCTCATGACTAGCAGTAACCTTCATGAGACCAGCAGAAACCTTCTGCAAATAATACTTGCTTGACTGCATGTACTCCCCGTTCACCAAAATCACATATATACTGACCTTCTCCCCTCTTTGCAGCAGTTTCTCAGAGCTATCTGAGATGCTGTCTCCCGGGCTATAGGCCTCATTTTGCCCCCAAATAAAACTTAACTCACAACTCTCATGTTGTGCTTTTTTTTTTTTAAGTCGGCAATAGCTGTGCAAAAACGTTCTGACCATTGGGAAGTAAGTAGAGGTATATTCAGCTTCCAGGAACATTCTCTAAATGATAGTTAGCATGCCACTTTTGTCCTTTCTTCTTTGACCTGTTCTCTCTTGATGACTGGAATGCAAATGAGATGGCTGTGGTGGGTTGGTCAACAGGGGAGTGAGTCGACCTTGGGGATAGAGGCTGTATAAGGTGGGACAAGATAAAAGTAATGAATTTTGTGCTCTGTGGACCAAAGGACCATACTACACTAAAGTTCTGTACATCTCAATTCCTCCATGAAAAAAAATAAAGCTCTATTTGCTAAAGCTATTGTTATCTGTAATCCTCGTTATTTCTAGTCAAGCCTAATCATAACTAAGAGATCTGGCAAGTAAGCTACTAAGTAGACAGAATGTCAGACAACTGTTTTATCCTTTTCTCATTTTTCTGGACACCACTGGAACTTTTCTCCTGTGCATGAAGTCCACTCAATAGCACAGCTATAATTTGAAACTTATAATCACATCTGTACTTGCCATCTAAGATCTAACACTTAGAGCTCCCCACCACAGTAATATTTTTCCCCAACTCACTAAAGCTTACGGAACTTACTTTTTATTTCTATAAGCATTTTCACTCACCATAAAAAAGTCATCTTTCACTAATTATCTTTTCTCTCTAAATTGAGCATTTATGATTTGCAGCATGCATTTTGTTACTGCATAACACAAGTGAATTATATTTTGTAGTGGTTTCATAATATTTTTGTTACTTTTTTTGACAGCTATGATAAGGCTATGATAAGGCTATGATAGTACTAAATGAAACCAGTGATAAACACTAATTACAGACACCATTTATTGAGGTATATTGTATGCCAAATACTATAATATTTCAATCAATTTTCAAACTATCACATAAGTAAGTAATACTAGTATGTAGTGGGTTGAATCCCTAAAATTTGTGTCCAACTCTTATCTCCCAGAATATGTGAGGGTGACCTTATTTGGAAAAAGTGTCTTTGAGATCTAATTAAAATAAGGATCTTAAGTTGAGATCATCCTAGATTGGGATAGACCCTATATCCAGTGAGAGTTTTCTTATAAGAGACAGGAGATTAGAAGATGCTAGAGACACACAGAGGGGAAGGCCGGTAGAGACACAAAAACGAACATGTGAAGATGGAGGGTGATATTAGAACAGTGGGTCTATAAGCCAGGGAATGCCACGGTTGCCTCAGCCAGCAGAAGCTAGGGAGAAGCATGGAACAGATTCTACCTCAGAGCCTCCAGAACGAACCAATGTTGCCAATCCTGCAAATAATATATTTTCTTTTTTTTTAAACTTTTTATTTTATATTGGGGTATAGGTAATTAACAATGTTGGGTTAGATTCAGGTGTACACAAAGTGACTCAGTTATACATACACATGTATTCATTCTTTTTCACATTCTTTGATTTTCAACTTCTGACTTCTAGGACATCGAGAAAGCAAATTTCTTTTGTTTTAAGGCATTGAATTTGTGGCAATTTGTTATGGAAGCCCTAGGAAACTAATATATCAATGGATTTTGCTACCAGAAAGTAGGATGCTGCTGTAACCAATACCTAAAACATTTAAAAATGCAGAAGTGGCACTGCTTTTGGGTAATAGGTAGAGGCCGGTGGAATTTGGAGACACACCATTAAAAAAGCCATGATTTGTCTTGAAACACCGGTTGGTAGAAACATGGATGTTAAAGACTAGTCTGGTGAGAACTCAGGAGGAAGTGAAGAGCACTGTTGAGAAAGTTTCTATCATCTTAGAGAACACAGATTGTCATGAATGGATGTTGGTAGAAATATGACCATTAAAGTTGCTTCTGGCGAGTAACAAAATGAAATGAGGAACATGATATTGTAAATTGGAGGAAAGGTGATCCTTGTTATAAAGTTTCAGAAAATTGAGCAGAATTATTTTCTACTGTTGAGTATTCTGTGGTCGGATATAAGTGATGAGATTGGATATTAATCTGAGAGATTTCTAAGGAAAGTGCTGAAGCTGAAGCCTTGTTTCTCTTACTGCTTATAGTATTGATAAAATGTGAAAGGAAAGACATAAATTGAGGAAGGAAGTGCTAGCGAGAAGGAACCAGCATTTGATTTGGAAGCTACTTAGCCTATCTAGATTTCAAAGGATGCTAAAATTAGGAAATCACTGTTGTAAAGGATGCTCTGGAGATAGGGTAAAGGGTGTGGCTCGGTAACCTTTTTTGAAGAGATTGGGTGTGTGATTCATGGATCCAATCAACCATCTTAGTAGAAGCCAGGAATACAAACAGGGTTATTTAGGAAGGATTTGTGAACAGTCCCCTTTCTCAAGATATAGTTCCTCTCAACATACAAAGGAGACCCCAAATTTTTGAGAATGTTATACAGCAGAAAAACCACCAACTTTGACTGAAAGGGAAAGAGATGGAATAGAATGAAGGCAGGTTGTCAGTCTAGGATTCTACAGTGAGGAAATGGGATGAGACAGTTACTAGGCTGAAAACACGTGCTAACCTTCAAATAAAGAAGGAATGACTACAAAGATGCCGAGAGCAATGGATCCACTGCCAAAGGCAAGACAGCCATGGAACAGGTCTGCTCACAAGACTCTCCAGAAGGAAACAACCTTGCTGACACCTAGACTTCAGACTTACGGCCTCTAGAGCTGTGAGTGAATGCTTTTAAGCCACTGGTTTGTGGTGATTGATTATGGCAATGCTAGAAAGCTGACACATGGGATATTCATTTCACATGTGGGCACATGAAGCCTTGACAGTTTAAAGAACACCACCACGGTCACACAATTATTAGGTAATAAAGTAAGCTTTTGGAACCAAGGAGTCCTTTCCAGAGAATTAATTATTCAATGCAATCCCTAGAAAGACACTTCACTTCTTTCTTTGATCGGTTCAACATGTAATAATGGACTGAACAGATAATCAAGGAATTCATTCCGTTTGTAGTCATTCCAGTGTGTTCTACACAAAGAATTTTTAGGCAACCACAATCCCTATAAGAGCTCCAACAGGCATGTGACCAAGGTACAAACCATAGTATATATGACTAGAACAAAGATATCACCAATAAAAGATTGCAGAGTAACCTCAACCGTAAATGGCACTACCTTAATAGAATTACTGTCCACACGGCCACGTGAAGACCAAGAAACAGGATGGTAATTCACCATTTACACCAAGAGTTTAGTAATTCTATGAGCTTGCTATAATCAGCATCATTAGATTTTCATTGCTAGTGCAAAATAAGTAAAGGAACTAGAAAATACGTTGCAGTGGTTAGATATCATGATTGAGACGTAGGTACCTACTATTGTTCTTAATCTTACTGATGTCAGAGGGGTACCTAGGTGCATCATGAGCCTTAGAAATAATATATGTCTTATAATTTTCTGTATTTTATATAAAAGGCTATAAAATATATATTCATGTACATAAAGTATATATGTGTGTATATATACATATATACGTATACACATAACATACGATTTTTTTAACTGAATGGCTTTTGAAATCTGGGAATCTAATTCCTCATTTTGACCTGAGGAAATTCAGACTGGTGGCATACAAAGCTCACCTACCCAGATTAAGGTAGTATTTGGAATAGGATAAAAGTCCTTGATTCTCTTTTTAGTTCACTCTACAATCTCTGTACCTTTTATATGTTCCATATTCATTTTAGCGATATAAAAATATAAACTTGACTGTACTTCCCAATTAATTTTATCCTTCTAATCAAGCAGTCTGCCATGTTTTTGTTCATTTCTGATTGTTTTATTAGCTAAAATACACAGAAGCAACATCGTGGAAGGACATTAATGTGTAGAAAAAAATGTTCTTACATACTTGCTTAAATTATGTATTTGATTAAAATTGCTATAACAGCCATGCCTTTCTAACCAGTAAAATGAATCTCATGCATCACGGTAATGACTAGACCTTTAACATGATGTATTGTACGTGCAGTACCTGTAGAAATGAGCACGGAAAGAATAATTACAAAGGAAGTTTGTGTCTGAGAAAACAGCTTTGCAAGCAGAGGCATGCCGGTATTTCTGTGTGTGCTCCGTGCATTTTCAATAACCAGCACGGCACTCTAACAATTATAAGATATTACAAACTATTAAATGTGATAATGAGTGTTTATCTATGAAGAATATTTTAACGTTAAATAACTTGCATCATTTTATGAGTCAAAAACATATAACAATTATTTTGCTTACAAGCTAGTAGCAATTTATTTTCTAAGGTTAGCTTATATAACTTACTAGCTTCATTGCTTTACCTCCTCAGTAACTTGATTCTATGGCACTAGGAATCAATACTGAAAAAAATGTATATTTAAAGAAATGCTTTTACAAGTAAGCAAAACTCTTCAGAATCTTTACAATATTAATTCAGCCTTCCGAAAATATTTCGTTGGCATGTCTTTCTGAAATCTCAAAAGCTCTCACATATTACAACGGAGAAGCAAAGGACTGGTCTCCAATCAAAATTCTATCAGTCCAGGGGCTTCCCTGGTGGCACAGTGGTTGAGAGTCCGCCTGCCGATGCAGGGGGCACGGGTTCGTGCCCCGGTCCGGAACGGGAGAGGCCACAGCAGTGAGAGGCCGGCGTACCGCAAAAAAATAAATAAATAAAATAAAAATAAAAATTCTATCAGGTCAATAAAAGAAACTCAATGGAAAAAAAAATACCTCAAATCTTAATCAAGTTGCCTGAGATAGAGAAAATGGTAGGCAGAGTGGGAAATAAAATGTTTTCAAAATAAATTTAGTTACAGTCAATGTAATAGTGAGAAAGGCTTCCAACTTCATTAAACAAATCAAACTAACGAATCATAAATTCACAAAAACAAAAGCGAAACCAACACTGTAATAACACTTTTTTATATTTAATTATACTTGTAGAATACAAGTGCTTTCATAAATATAATTGTATTTGTATTTTAATCTTTACAATAGCCTTATTAGGATGGAAAGTCAAGAGTTTGTTTTTCTATTATTTTGGTTAGAAAGTAAACCTTTAGGAGGTAATGTTGTCCATTTAATAGCCAGCTGAAGGGCACTAGTGAGAGTCATCACTCAACACTAGGTCTCCTCGGTTCCTTAATCTTCCCACTACCCTAATCTGCAGTTACCGGCATCAAAATGCCGCCTATGTAATATGAAAGGTAAATTGATTAATTGTAATTTTCTGAGCTACAGTTTGCAGAGAATATATTGAAAGGTTTTATAATGTGAATCTGGGGATTTGTTGAAAGCTGAGGCCCCCCCCAAAAGATATTATTTCCATTAAAAGGTAATGAGATTTAAAAAGTCAACTTTGTGTAAAAACAATGATCCAATGAGCATATTTAGAAGATATTCAGAACAAGATTAGAGAGTCTGATAGTAGAAACTGCGTGGTAACACTGAGAAAAGTCATACTTGTTTATTGTGTATTTATTATTCAACAAATAGCTTTTTGAACAGTATATTTAAAGGGAGCAATATGCAATAGAGTTGAAAGAATATATACCTATAATGAACTTATAACAAACATGTGAGCACAGCCTTGGGAAAATACAGCAACAAACTTACACAAACTCATACTGGGAAGGAAAGCAGCAAATATGAAAGAATATAAATCAGATTAAATGCTATTATTTGATTCATACCTGGTTATGGTCATTTACCTAATCCTAAGTAATCAGGAAATTAGAAACTTTGGCTTCAATTCTATTCCTGCTTTAGGGACTTCCTCTAGGGAAAAAGAAAAAAAAATCTGGCCTTGATCTCTCAGCAAATTTTCACATCAATGCACATATATTCAATATTCTCTTGCTATTTCTCCTTGAATGAGCCGTTGGCATCTCAAACTCAAAACGTACAATTTGAATTAATTATCTGTCCTGTCTCTTCAGAACATCTCCTCTTAGTGAGAGGCACCATTACAATTCATCCTGTTTCCTAAACTACACCATTATGGCCCCCTTTATCTCTCGTTCTCCCATATCAGCCCATAGCCGAGGAATCACCAAATTCTATCTTCAGTGGTCTGAATAGTTTAGAATACACTTACTTTTGACCATCTAACTATCATTATCTCAATTAATGCTATTAACATACCCTGTTTGTATTACCAAAATATTCCCCGACTCAAGCTTTCTAAATACCAAACTGATTATAACTACCTATTAAAATCCTTTTAATCTTTCCTCATGGTCCTCTGCCTGAGCCTGTCAAGATCTTTTCTATGCTCACCTGTCTGCATCATCCTTCACTAGTCACCTACACCTCCTCTCAAACTATGTGCACACTACACTTTAACAGTACCGAATCCACTGGTTTGCTTTGTTCTACAAAACCTTTGTTCCTATTGTTCCCTCTATTTATAATTCTCATACTTTCTCTTCTTCCACTTAACATACCAACACAATTACTTGTCTTTTCTTTGGTAAACCTTTTCTTTTCTCTGTTAAAATTAGAACCCTCATTCAATCACTTTGTCATGTAGGACAGGCTTCATATATCTACCTACCACTTACCATACTGTATGGAAATTGCCTGTCCTTCTCTGTCTCTCCACCAGATTGTGAGTTTGGGGATAGCACATCATACCCGTCGCATCCTCAAAATCTACCTATTTCAATAAGTTTATTTTGTGTTTTCATACATTTTTAAATGTAAAACCTCATTAGCTATTGGTATTGACAGTCATGTGGACTAGGTAGAACACTGTGTTCTTTAATAAGTGAGCACAGGTAAGAAAAATCCATAGCAGAGTGGTGTGATTTCAACTTTTATATCTGTATATAAAAGTTAAGGATTAAACAAGCTAAATCCTTAAAGGTAAGAAACCACAGATTGCTTAGAGTTTCAGAGATAATTTTTATTTTGGGGGTGGCATTTTTTACTGAAATCAATGTCTCCACCACTACAATAAGGGCTAATCTAGCACAGAAGGATGCTTAATAAATGTCCTCCTCCCCTTGCTTACTTTCAAAATAATTGATCTCAGAGCAGGCAAACTATCCAATGTGCAAGTTTCTAGCTGTCAAAATCATTTTTAAGACATGCTTCAAAATATCTGTCAACCTTATGACCTGAATTAACGGAAGTAGTTGGAAACTTCAACTGACTACCAATGAGCACTGTAAGATTCGAATTGTATATTATGCATATATTATATATACACAAATCCTATATATTACACATAATATGGATTGATTACTTATAATTATGTATTATCTATCATATATGAAAATGTATATTATATATCCATATTATATATAAATGTATTATTTGCATATAAATTAATGTGCATGTTTTTGTACTGCAGTCCATACTGCTAAATTAAACCCAACATCATTTAAATCAAAATATCTAGAAGAAGCAGATTCTACCTCACTCTAGAAAGTCCCTAAAATATGACCAATTGCAGTAGTAAAATTATTCTTCTACTTTTACTCTATTTTCCCCCAAAAATGGTAATAGATCTTGTCTCCATTAAATAATGTAGTAAAGTTTTTTCAGGAATTAATAATTAGTAATGTAGTAATTAATTTTCAGTAATTAATAATTAGTAATGTAGTAATTTTTTTCAGAAATTAATAATTTCTCTCAATGTCTGTTATCAGTATTCCATACTATGCCATACTGAATTACCTATCACTAAAAGTATTAAACCATATACTATATAGGCTAGGTTATTTATATTAACACACTAACTTAAAGTTCCAAAAAACTACTTACACATACAGTACCCAAAATATATCTCTAGGGATTACCTACAAATATTTCAAGGCATCTTTTGTGCAAGAAAAAGCAGAGTAAAGTCTCTTATGTAAGTTTTCAAAGAATAAGAAAGTACAGTCTTGGAACTCTGTTCTCTGTATTAAAGCCTTCCACAGCAGCTAAGACTCTTTGACTTTTAGAAAATTGTGTTTTTCTCCTCCTCTTAGAAAAACCTCTTACATATGGCTTCTTCTGTTTGTTAGTTTGCTTCTTTGAGGCACACAATTGTAACACAGCTTGCTCCTAGGCTCTAGGTAGATATCAAGAGTGTCTGTAAATTAAAAACAAAACAAAAAAGAGAACTATACCCCATGTTTTATTTATTTATGTTTCTTATTTCCCCAGTAGAAAATGGATTGAAAACGAATCTGTTTTCAAAGCTAAGGGTGAGACTTATTGTTTGGTTTAGAATATCATGGCATAGTGATTTTTAAATACTAAGGGACAATATGAGAGTCATGACTCTTTTCTCTCTCATCACAAAATCCATGTTAACTGCCAAATACAAACCTCTTCTGCTTTAATCTTGGTTTGGATTTCCTTTTTTTCTATAATTGAAGACAAATCTATTGTTTCTACCTGGTATTTCTTATATAAAATTAGTGAAAGCTCAATATTGTGATGAACCATTGAAATAGAGCAAACAGGCTTAAATTTTTGGAGGAGAGGGGAGCCCAAAGCCTGCATACTATTGCTGAGCCGTTGGTAGTGGTCGCCTAGAGCATGGTGTTATTAAAGGTTTTGAGGCTGAAATGTGGTAGTTCTGGGGACGGATGTCTGGGTCAATCAGTGTTCTTTCACAAATGAAAGCTAAATGCTTAGATTAGTGACTGATACATAGTAAGTATGGCAAAGATGTATACTATAATTTTATGAAAATGATGATAATATGATTATTGCTACTATTGTTAAAATTTTGCTCAATAGTTGAGTAAAACTGAAATTTCATTTGGAATATGACTAGTAAAATATGGCAGGATATGAAAGAGTGTATATCTTTCCAGTGAAGAGGTTTAATGCTAGATTTAAAGATGATGATTTTAAAAAATACAGTTGGGAAATAGAAGAGATGGTACATGTTAGATATCATGCAATAAAATTCTGAGAGAGGAGAGATAGCAGCTGCCCAAAGGAAGGATGAGGGAAGAAGTAGCATAACAGGTGCCAGACTTTGAATATGCCACACCAACCTGCCTTTCCAGTTGGCCAAAGTTATGAGAAAATTAGAAGAGATACGAAACAGGAAGAAAAGTGAATATAGCATAGGAAAAATGGAATCTAAAGAGCAAGATAAAGGTACTCTGTAAAAGGGGAATGTTGATGCCTCCGATTTTGAAGAAGTATCTGGAAATAAATTGGTCAGAAAAGTAAAAGTAAGCTATGTAATAGAAAAGAAGATAAAAAAGGAGAAAATAAAATACTGAATTTCATTTATAAAAATCAGTTTACAATAACTAAAATATAGGACTTCCTTGGCGGTCCAGTGGTTATGATTTCACCTTCCAATGCAAAGGGGGAGGGTTTGATCCCTGGTCAGGGAGCAAAGATCCCACGTGTCTCGTGGCCAAAAAACAAAGAAACATAAAACAAAAACAATAACAAAAAAATAAATGAAATATATTTTATAGTATAAACTTTATTAATAGATTTTAACATTTGACAATCCATATTCCAGTGACTATGTATTACTGGTAATTATCATAATGCATCAACAAGGTGGGAATTATCTCAATTTCATAGATGATAAACTGAGGTTCATTTAAGTTATTTGCTCAACTCATATGATTAGCAAATGGTTAGAGATAAGCTCCACACCTTCACCTTTCTGACCATCCATGAGATCTGCAGATCATCTAGGTAAACTTCCTCAGGTGATTTTAAACCATAAGGATATAGTGGCATAATTTAAGCTCAAAAGATTCATCTATGTCACTAATTTTAAGTATTATTTCCCCCAGATGAAAAAGTATATAAGTTGTAGTGTTCGAATCAATGTGATTTATTTACTTATATTATTGAAGTGTGCTTATTTTTTAACTTACATATTTTCGACTTAATATTTTTATTGATATATTTTAGAAATCCAGACAAAACAGATTCAATTTATGTTATCCTTAATACAATAGCCATGGTTCTTATATAGCTTCCTGGGAAAATCGTGACTTTAAGAGGATAGGTTTATGTGAATTTTCATGAAGACTTCAGGAAAACACCTCATCAATCTAGCTGTTGAGGCAACAACTGGGTTAGATTAATTGGATGATGATTGAATACTGTATTCCAATGTTTTCTCAGTTGAAATGTTTTGGTTGTCTTCTCTATAGGCATTCAACTTATTCAGTTAACAAGTGACAACAGAATATGCAGATAAATGTACTGTGTGTTTTTAAACCTTAGTTGTCTTTAAGTCAAAATGTCTTTCTTCATCCCCATGGTAGACACACATCAACACTGTGAAATTTCCATAGACTTTCCAAGAAAAGTATTCCTTTGATCAGTGTTTTCCAATCTTTACTATGTATAGAAACAGCTAGCTTCCACAATTCTAATTCCAATAGGGACAAAGATACATTGTTGTGTGTGACCATATTCATATAATTACTATAATAACTCAGCCTGGATCTATATAGTATAACCAATTGAATTAGAATTCAAAGTTCTGTTGCAATTCAGAAATGTGTGCATGTTTTTTTACAGGACCACTGATAGTTAACCATTAGAGTTAGCTATTAACTAAAAGTTTGTAATACCAAAACAATTTTGAGTCATATTCTACAAATAAGTATGTGTTTAATTAAAGTAATACTTAAATGAAATTGATGTTGATCTGTACTTTGCTATTTTATCTTCATGGAAAGTTATTTTGAATAGGATTATAGCACATAAAAATAATTTGGTGAATAACAAAGCTACCTCAAAAATATAAGCTAAAGTCTACATTTTCTTTACCAAAGCAGCTGCTTAATTATGGCTTACATTGTTTATAAATATATTTACTATTTGTAGGTTTTCCCTTTTTTTATAATCTTAGCAACAATCATTGAAAATGATTATACATTTATTATATTCATTATTGAGAAGGAAAATGGGGCATAGTTAAATGAGGGAAAAATCACATTATAAAAATATGCCTAATATTGAGGATGAGAAATCCATGTCTACTCTTGGTGTACAGTAAAGGCTTTATATAAACAGTCATTCTTATTTTAATCCCTTCTGTCTGAGAAAATGATGTGCCTTTTTGTGCCCAAGGCCAGTTTCTGAAGCTGTGTTATATTCTCCTATTCTTTCTTTCCTTTGTAGGGATTTTGCTCCATTTATAATCTACAGTCTATTGTATTTTCAATATTTCCCTCCCTCCAGCTGTTTTCATAAAAATACTAAAATGCTTGATATTACTCTATCATCAAAATAATCCTCCTCCAAGCCTACATCCCTATAGACATCAGCCATCATTCTAGCTTTTGTCTTACATTAACAGCAGTTCTTCTAGAAAGATAATTACTTCATTGTTCTTGCTGTTTTTTAAATATCTCATTCAATATTTTATTGATCTCTGTCTACTACTCCTATCTAGTTAGTAGTTCCACACTGAGAAAATTTTGAAGCTAGAGATATAGACTTTGAAATTATCATAATTTAAATAATTTTTGGAATGACATGAGGGAAAAATATCCCCCAGGGATGATGTATGGAGTGAAAACACAGGGAAGAAAATATTGAACTCAAAGTATACTGGGGCTTGAGAAGAACAAATGCAGAGAACTTGAACAAGCATGGCTGCCAGAAAAGTTTCTAAAAAACTAGGATAGAGTACTAGGAAGAATACTGAGAGATCAGAATTACAAGAAAAAAGAATGATCAAACATCTAAAAAGCCACACAAGTGGTGAGATTTACCAATAAGAAGGTCACAGTGAACTTGTCCACAGAGGCGTCCCTGGAAGGGTAGGGGTAGAAAGAAGATTATATTGCTTTGAAAGGTGAATAAATGGGCAGTGAAGATGCAGATAGAATATTTTCATATTTCTATTTTAAGGAATCTGTTTGTGATGGAAAGTTCTAGAATAATAGCTATGGCATGAGAGCTTAAGGCAAAGCTGTGCTTTAAAATAATATTTCTTTACATTAGCCCAGCATATAGATATGCAAACACATATCTTCACATTATCTTGTCAGTGCTCCAGTATTTTACTTAACTTTTCCTTCTTTACTGTTTAGTTTGTTATTTTTTTCAGAATTTTTTGATATGTTGATGGCACTATTTTGGAAAAATGATGCCAAGTGAATCTAAGTTTTCTGGGTTTTTTATAGCTAATTTTGAATATTTTCTCTCTCTCTCCATATATCCCTAGTATATTATACTTTTTAATTTTTGAATACTGCTTAATGAAAAATTTCCTAAGGCGTGATTAATTATATTTAGTTCCAAAATTCAAACAAGATAATTTATACTCAGATAATTTATGTACATAATTTATGTGTGTACCTACATGAACATACTTCACATTTATAATTATATGCTTTGTTTCAAACTAAGAATATTTGAGTTAATAGGTAGCAAGAATATGTCGAATTAAAATCTATTTAAAGTCTGCAGACATAAGTCTAAATAGTCAATACATATGATCTTTTCATTGAATCACTGATTCAATAAAGAAACAAAAGGCACATTGCATATTAACAATTCTAACATTAGAGTTCCACCATAATTATTCCATTTCAATTATTAAATTTTATAAGTCAAATGGAATGCAGTTTATCTGAATTTACTTCTTCAAAGAAGAAAAATTTTAATAGATATAAAGAGTAAAAAGAAAAAAAAAACTTTAGGAGACTATTTTAAAACATTTTCTGAGTTAACTAAAATATTTTTTCAATAAAATTAATAACATCACTTAGAGCTATATAATACAAATGAAGCCTGCTTATTTAGTAACTAATACATTGTTTTAGCATCAGCAAAGAAATGTCAGAATAGCCATTTCTATTACTAAAATATCTTTTAGCTCACATACAGAACACATAAAAATATCCCTTGCAAATATAATCTGAGTTTTTCAGACTACATAAGTTTCCATGAAAATAATATAAGAATTGCAAAATTCAAAAATGGTTAGAGTTCTCACCCATTCTTTAAGTAGTTCATGCAGTATTTTTGAAGTGCATAAAACAAATTATATTTGAAAATATATTAAATAATAAATGATATTCTTATGTATTATGATTTTTTAGTTAAACACATAAGAAATAACAGAAAATAAGAAATTAACACTTCATTTTTGTTTTTAAAAATTAACACACTATGGGAAGTGATTCCAGTCACAGTTTTAGAAAGAACACGTTGTCCACAACGTTAGAGAATGATGGTAGGAATACTTTCAAAATCAGTATCACTCTTAGTAGATTGCAAAGATTGCCACAGATTCTTCCCCTTCCTGTGTCCATATCCTTCTGTGTAAAACTTTAATTTTCATTATGACTCTGGCTCCACTCATATGATTTGCTTTCTTCAGTGAGACGTTAATGAAAATGACAGTAACAAAGCCTTGAACTAACACAGTGGGATTTGTTCTTTTTTGCTGTTTGGGGATTCTTGCCAATACCATCAAGAAACTCAGGCTGACTTGCTAAAGAATGAGGACAAATGGCCCAGGTACCCAGCTAAATAGGGCTACTCTACTGAGGGCAACAGCCCACAAATGAATGAAACCATCGAGCCAGGCTGAATAGCTATGCAAATAATTAAAAGTTGCAAAAATATTTTGTTAGGCAGCATAAGCTTACTGACACAGAACTTGGTTCTAGGCATAATGTGAATGTGAAATTATTTAAAATTTAAAAATGTGAATTTTAAAAATCACTTATTTAAAATAATAATAAACAACCCACTAACTAACATCTCATATTTTATGAAAAACAACTCTATTTTCTAAAACACAATAATTGTAAAGAATGGCCTTATTTTACATTTTTGCAAATCTTTTTATGTTTGGCTAAACAGAATACAGCTGGCTTCTCATATGTGCTTCTGCATTCAATTTGTTGTGATATGTTATTGTAGTTGAAGTAGATAAAGAAAATTCAGCCTCAGACAAATAGAAGTAGGAAAATAGAAGTGTATTTTCATAACATTTTCAGATAATTGGGGAGATTCTTCTTTCTTCTATTAATCTTTCTTATCAAAACTTGATAACTCAGAGCTTTTAAAAAAATAAAGTTGAGTCCATTATCTTGTATTTTGAATGGATATTTATCCATTCATGATTTTATAATATCATACACTGGTCACTTGAAGAACAGTGGTAATCAAGTTATGCACATTTTTTAAATGTTGACATGTTTCATTATATAATATAAAATAACATTTGTAACTATCACTACTGATCTAATTTAAAAAAAAAAACTCTGTGTATTGGGAAGCTGTCAAGCTTGTCGTGGCAGATACAAGTTTTCTCAATTCTCAAAGGTGCTTGAAAGCTCATATTTTGTCATTGGTCCCAAGTACAGTCATTTGTCTTCCTTAAATTTACAGGCTTGTTTTATCCACTTCTGATAAAATATTCACCAAATAAACCAGTCTGAATTACCGTAGTTTGTCAGTTATTCTTTCAAGTGAAAATTAGATTTCATGAAAAAAAAAAGTTTAGTTCAGTCTGCCACTCAATCCCGTGTATGTGGTTTTCCTTGATACAAGTGTAGCACTTAAATGGGTAGATATCTTTATGTGTACTTCCCATTTCATTACACAGTATATTAAAACACTGGGTAACTTCTTGCTATCTATCTGTGAGCGGGGTCTTACTCTGAGTCTGGGCTTGAACCTATGTCTTGCTTTATTCAAAAAGATCCCAGTAAACAGAATGTAAGCAGCAGATGCAGACTGAGGCTTGTCTTCTTACTCGCTTCTGTTAAGAATTTTGTGAACGATACCAGGTGTCATGCAAAGCTATTGTTTGAGATACACAGAAGCCATTATCCTCTTAACCTTTCAATTTGGTCCCACCACTGTTTCAGATCTATTTTCTTTTACACACTGTTACTTGTTTGCTATCAAAGAATAAAATGAGTTCTTATAAATTATGAATAAATACATATAATATTGAGTCATACTAATGGTCCATTTATATTACTTTTATATTTAGAAAAACCCTGATATTTGACTTCATAGGATGGAAAGTTGCCGGGATAAATAAAGCAGAAAATGATAGGGCAATATATCACAAATATTCTAGTTACCTTCAAAAAAAGTAAGCCTCGAGTGTAACTAAATATTTGTTGACATAAATAAGTACTAATATGAAAATGATATGAATCAATATCAGATGAAGGTGAATTTCTTTATATTTCCGGCCATTCAGATGAATGGAAATTTACTTATAGTAAATCAACCTGTGCTTGGATAACTGTCTTCCACCATTACAAGAGAAAATGGGACTTTTAGATAAAACTACACTACAGGGTTGGATGTTTTCCTGATGTATCTCCTGATTAAGCAAACTCATCCTGACATTTCATAGAATGAACCTTTCTTTCCTCTGTCTTCATTCTTCCCATCCCCACCTCAACTTCATCCTTTCTGCAACTCCTTCATTTTCTTCTTTCTCCTTCTATTTCTCCTATTCTCCCTCTTCTCTCCCCTGTGTTATTCCTTCTCTTCCTCTTCTTCTCCCTTTTAGAGACACATATCTGGATACACAGATGGATATTAGCTAACTGTAAGTTTCTCCTAGAAAGATTTTACTCTTCAGAGAATAAATGGAATAACTTCTATCTGAACCAGACCACTTAGTTACAGAACTAAAACCACTTACAGAGCTTGTGTTTTATTTGCTCTTTTTTCCTTTTGTCCTTATCCTTTTTGTATTCCAATCTCTCAATTCCAACCTCTCACCAATCCTCACATAAAATATCTTTAGTATAATCTTTGAAAGTACTGATTTACTTCTTCCTTAGCCCCAAATTTTCTTTCTGTTAATCAACATCCAACCTTCCTTTAACTACTTTAAACTCACGCTCCATGGAAAACTTTCTCAAAAAAATAAGAAATTCTTAGCTATCACTAGGTTTTGCACATTGTTCTATGATGCTTTTTATTTTCCTTTCTTATTTTTCTTTTCTGTTACTCCTGTCAGCACCATTCTATCACTCCATTGTGGCACCATGTACATATAGTATTGCATCCCAGACTCAATAAACACTCTGTAAACTAAATATGAATTTACTAGGTCAATGTAACAAAAGTATTTTCCATAGAGATTACTCTTTTGTGAAGTAGAAATGTTTTATGCTAAGTTATCCATATTAGGATCCATTGAATTTTGTGATCTTTGCAACATCTATACAAAGCTCTTATGAAAAATTTGCACGTTACTAGGTTGTATTTGTGACATCAAAACAATCAGTCTCTAAAGTTAATTGGACTGTTCAAAGTCATAGCATCTTTGAATGAGCAATGAAGAGTACCCAATTAATATTGATAGCCAGATAATAAGGTAATAGAGGCTGAAAGAGACTAATAAAACTCAAAGCAAATATATCTCCACAATTATCCCAGTGTAATATACCAACTACAGTAGTACCATTTGTCATGATCTAGACTGACTACTCTTCCATTTGCCTTTTACATATACCCAAGTCCATTTTACTATTTAAGGAAATACCTTAAATACTTGCAGTCCTAGTGGGGGAGCGATTTTCTGCTAAATTAATTTGTTAGAAGTAATCTTCCATTTACTGCCAGTGCACTCCTTGCACGCTCCAGAAACTCTAGCTATTTCAGTTGTTCAAATTAATAGTGCTCCCAGTAATAATGGGGATCACTAAACCTCTTGAGGATCACTTGCACCTCATGGCTCATAGCAGGGAGATAAAAGAATTTTCAGTGATACATTTCTGAAACAGGTAAAGAGAAGCAGGATACTGGTGGCTACTTTATGCAAATAAAAGAGTAAAGAGAAAATAAATACACCATTCATATAAATATGAAGGTTTTAGAAAAGTCATTTGGAAAATGAACAAGAATTGACATCCATCTGAGTAGTTAGCAAATTGAGATAGCAAATTCATGGGAATTTTTAAAAGTCCAGTTTTATTTACCTAGCATTTTTCATATTTCTTCTCATTTTTTCTTCTTCACTGAGTACTACAGTTATTGAAAGTCACCTGCAAGACTTTATCTGTCTTTCCTCCTATATTTTATAGTACATGTTACCTCTGAAAGGTATACTGAAATAAATTGTAACTAAGCAATTGAGAAACTACCTGGAATAAGAGGCTATGACACAGTAGAAATATTGGTGTATGGAATTGTGTATCACTGTATGTAATGGGACAACCCACAATGATTTGTTTTTGTGCTTCTTGCCTACCAAGAAGCTACATTTAGAAACTATTTTTTTTCTTGGCAAGCGGCTCACTTTCAATCTCCTGCAGGTTAAACATATTTTGTAGGTTTATTTGTAGTATGTTGTTGATTGTATTTTAAGTAAAGAGAGTGAAACATACACATTTACCAGTCATATCACAGTGTAACATTTATATTAATAAGAACATATTAAATTAAGAAAGATTCCTCTGCCTATATGCTTGCAGTGGTCTTAGAATCATAGTTAATATAGTCTCCATAGTTTTGCCTTTTCTGGAATGTTTTATAGCTGGAATCATACAGTGTGCATAGGCTTGCAGATTGGCTTCTTTCACTTACTAATATACTTCTAAGTTTCCTTCATGTCTTTGTATGACTTCATAGCTTACTTCTTTTTAGCACTGGATAATATTCTGTTGTCTGGAAATACCACAGTTTATTGATCTATTCACCTACAGAAGAATATCTTGGTTGCTTCCAAGTTTTGGCAATTATGAATAAAGCTAATATAAACATCTGTGTGCAGGTTTTTGTGAGGACATAAGTTTTCAATTTTTTTTGTTTGGCCATGCCACACAGCATGTGGGATCCTAGTTCTCCCAACCAGGGATCGAACCCACACCCTGCATTGGAAGCGAGGAGTCATAACCACTGGACTGCCAGGGTTTTCAGTTTTTTTGAGCAAATACCAAAGAGCGTGACTGCTGTATCATATGACAGGAGTCTGTTTAGTTTTGTAAGAAACTTCCAAACTGTTTTCCAAAGTAGCTATACCATTTGTCATTCTCACCAGCAATGAATGAGAGTTCCTGTTGCTCCATCTCCATGCCAGCATTTGGTGATATCAGTGTACCATTTTAATAGGTGTGTAGTGGTATGTGTGAACTAAAAAACTGTTGCCTACCATATCATTAAATAAAGGATGTCACAGCCATCAAGCCATCACATTACAGCCTCCCCAGTGGTGCACCCTGAGGAAGCTCAGGATACTGACCCAGATAGCTGAGGCGCATATCAAAGGAATGATTTCAGTGAACCCAGACTTTTGCACCTTCCCATACATAGAAAATCGCTAAGTTCATTAATATGAGATGTCTGGTTTTCTTTGATTAACAGTAATCTTTTGATGTTCTGACTACCTGGTCTTTTGTTGCAAAAACTCTTATATATCCTGGCCTCTTTGGAACAGTTTTCTCAGTGTTATCTGAGATGCTGTGTCCCAGACTTGAAGTCCTCAGAATATCCACCGAATAAAACATAACTCTCAGCTTTTAGGTTGTGCATATTTTTCACTCGACATATGTTATTGTTTTAATTGATGGAAATTCAAAAATATTTTAATAGACAGATATGGGATGCTTATCAAATAATTTATTCTTCTCATTTTCTAATATAGAGAAAAATATTTCTTCTGTTTTTGACATCTGTTATATTGCCCCCTATTCCTATGTTTAGATTTCTTCTCCCACTCATTTCTCTTTACACTCTTCTTGATGAATTTTCTTTTGAATTGAGGCCCAGGCCTTGAATAAGCTCACATTTTCACCTTTCTTTCAATAAAAGTTGTTTTTTTCATAATTACACATTCAAATTTTATGCATTATCATTCTGCTACATGTTTGTGTAATCATTCATTAATTCAACACACATTCATCCAATGCCTAGTTAGTATCTGATACAGTGGTTGTACTGGAAATACTAAAGCTCATAGGAATGCATTATTTAAGGAATTCACAATCTTACAGACTCAACAGATATGTACATAAATGATTACAATATAATAAGTAGCATAATAATAAAATTATAAAATAAAAATAGTTAACATTTATCAGTTCCATACCATGTGACAAGATCTGCACAGAGCACTTAATAAATATAGTTTAAACTTCACAATAAAGCTATAAAATAAGTTATGGTAGTCTGTTTTGCAAATAATCAGTGAAGAAAATTAAGTACTTTCCCAAGGAAACCCAATACTTACTAGCTGAGTAGTAATTCAAACTCACACATTTCAAGTGTCCTTCAGCTGACTATTTGTGCATATATTTTACCATTTGGAAGTGTTTTTTGAAATTCAAATGGATAATGAGTTGATGGAGTTCAGGGCAGTTTGCCTCAGAATGTGCCACTTTGGCAAGTAGATTGTTTCCAGATGAAGACGATTAAGGCACAACAGACTCAAGAAGAGATTTTATCTCCCCCTTAATAGCCTAAAGGCATTTATACAGGGAATCCACACCAAGAAGAGAGCTATTGCCAAAGATAACTTTTTTTACATAAGACTTCTCTGCATGGCATGGCATAGCAAATATTTGTTTACCAAACATATGCCCTTCCCATCTTTCTGTGAACTGTCTTCCTTGCCTTTGAAGCCCCAGGCCCCACCCCCTTCTCCTTAGCTCAGTATGGTATATAAATCTCAATGGCTCCACTGTCTGCTAGCCGTTCATGTCTTTGTGGGCTCTCGTGTGTACAAAATTAAAATCATTTTTCTCCTGTAAATCTGTCTTATGTCAATTTAATTATTAGGCCAGCCAAAAAAACCTAAAGGGGAAAAAAAACAAATTTTCTTCCCCTACAGAATTGTAGCATGAGGATTAAAACTCAGAATTCAGAATATAGCCTTTTAAATTTAGAAGGGAATTTAAATAATATACTACCTTGCTATCTAGTAAAGGAAACTGTTTACCCAACTAGAATACACATTCTGTAAATTCTCTGAGTCTTTCTGGTCACAAATCATTTCTCATATATATATGTATGTCTAGCCCCAGAATATCACCTTTTTTATGATGAGTTGTCAATAATTGCTTATCAAAAGGACCAAAGAATTACAGATGCATCAGAAATAACTTCACCAATATTTATAGAGCTATTCAGAATACGTAATCTATATGGAATGTTAAGGCTTGTTGAAACATGGACACAGTAGGTAGAATTTGGGAAAATGGATAGAGTGAAGAAAGAAAAGCAAAATCAAATCAGTGGAGAATTTATCCCTCAAACCATTATTATAAGTCTGAGTATCTTGGACTTTGATGTTTACAAGAAAATTTTCTTCACGTATTCTCTCTACGTACACACTTTTATCTACATCTAATATGTGACACAATACTCAGATTTCCTCCTCCATTTCAATTTTCTTTCTAGCCCAAACTGACTTAGTTTTTTCATTGACTTACTAGGTATTTCGCATTTGGGAATATTAAATAAAACAATGGCAAAATAAACCTCATCATCTTAATCTCAAAACAATCTTTCACCTCTATTCTTCTCAGTTATATAGGATAATCATCAACATAATCTATCTTAATGCCCCCCCATCATGTTCCTTGCATCCTGTCATCATAATAGCCACACAATATCATAGATTGTACATAATGTCATTTAATGCGGGATCTATTATTGAATCTTATTCACATCTCCAATTCCACGGCCCAACTTAAAATTACATACTTCACAACTAAAATATTTAGTTTTTTGTGATTGCATTGTTTAAGGCATATTAATCTCTATCTCTTAACCCCAGCTCCTTTCCCTCCTACCAAAATTTTCAGATCCTAGAGCTGTTAGTAATTCTTTTAAGGCAAAAATGTGGCAACATTGTTGTTCTTGCTTTTGCTGTTTTTACTGTTTGAGAAAAATAATTCACTTCTGTAATTGTTTCATATTAAATTATATGTATGGCTTGCATGCTAATGCAGAGAGAAGGCCATCATATGTTAGGCCAAGTGTGGGCAATGATTATTCCTGTAATCAGAATCAAGATGGTGCCAAGAGTTCTCTCAAGCATTTGTATTTGCAGGTACAACTACAACTATGTACAAGTACATGGTACACTTTTTAAAGATCTGAGAAAAATAGGGAAGTTAATCTTTAATTCAATGCAAAAAATAATGTCAGTTATACCTTTTCATTATAATTTCCTTAAAAACTGATTTTTTTTCTTATCTAAGAGAAAACAAAAAGTGACAGGCTAGAGAGCTTGAATCTTAATTCTATCAGTTAGCCATCATAAGGAAATGTTTTTATTACTAAATCTCCAGAAAAGAAATATTTTCTATCCAGTAAATATTTAAGACATAACTCATTCCCTTTCCAAGTGTTAAAGTGAATTGTTAATCTTATAAATCACATACAAAACCTATTTCAAATCATTTCTACCTAAATCAAATACACCAAATGAACAAGTGGTTGAAATAAATTTCATCTAGTTAGATTTATCACAACAAAGGTAGTAGGATAATCGACTTAAGTCAATCTATTGACAAACACCAGGAATTTGTGAAGGAAACAGATTTTCTCAATTATTTTAAATTTATCTTTGATTATAATATTATTTAATGTAAAATAATTTTTCAGTCAAGACACAGATACTAGTCTGACTGAGTGGCTGTATTTCATCAAGTGTTATCCCCCAAGTCAGAATGCATTATAATGAAACCAATGGATATTAAGTACACTTATTCTGGTGATTATTTCACAATATATACATATATTGAATCATTATGTTGTACACCTGAAACTAATATAATGTTATATATCAATTATATCTCAATTTTTAAAAAAAACGGTCACAGATAAGTCACATGGGTATTACCCAGATTTCTTTTTTTTCTTTTTTTTATGTTGTAGAGAAAACACAGATAGACCTCGGGTAGACTTCATTCCTCTAAATACCAGTTTCCTCAAGGCAGCCTATTTGGGGAGGTTATTATGAAAATTAAAAAAGATAATGCTGAAAGCATTTAGCACAGGGCCTTGTGCATAATAAATGTTAATAAATGCAGCCAGTAATACTCCCAAAATAGACATTTTTGAAACAAACAAACCATAGAGGAAAGGCATTTTTGGCTAAACAATAATGCCATTGCAGCTGCCTCCATCTGACAGTTACATTAGATACTACAAAAGCACCGCACAGGAAGAAGAAATGGAGCCAGGTGAGAAACACCAAAACATGACAAGTTTCTCCCCCTGCAATCTTGGACCAGGAAGGATGGATTAAATGACCAGTGGTAGATTGGAAAATATGGCTTTGTCAAAATGTTGAAAATATTGCAGAAGAAGAGCAAATTGTTAGGAAGCAGAAATTTCCAGCAAACCTAACAGGAGCACTGTCTGACAAGATGCCCCCTGAAATTTATTTGACCATATGTCAACTAAGGTTATTTATTGAATAAATGATTATATAATGAAAATTGTAAGAAATAATATAATAACAGAAAGATTCAAAGTAGACAATACCTAACTCAGTAATTTAAAAATAGGATATCAAATAAAACAATATCAAACTAAATTAAAAGTGTAGTCTTATAGAATTTGATAATGGAGGACACTGAACTATAAATATAATTGGGGTCTCTAAATTATATTCAGAGAACTCCATGATAGAAGCCATATTGCTAAGAATGCCAACAGAAGAAAAAGGAGAAGAAGGAGGGAATGGGAAAGGGATGCGGAGGGGGAGGAAGAAGAAGAAGGAGTAGGGAAAGTAAAAAAGAAGAAAAGTAAAAGAAAAAAAATTCTATGGTTACAAAACTTTTGGAAAATAATTCTTAGTTAAGATGTTTTCCAAGATTTGTAATACCCAAGATTCCAATATAACCAAGGTGCCAATACATTTTACCTTAAATATACCCAAGTTCCCAATAAGTTTTAGCACATAGAAATTTATCTTTGTCTAATCTATCTTTTCCAAATATGTTGGAACATAAAAATCATATTTTTTGTCATAAAGATTATTTAATGGAACACTTGTTTGGAATTGATGATAGCTCCATACTTAGATCATTTGTTACCCCATAAATTTTTTAAGGGTAGTAAAATCTCTTTGAATCTTTAGCAACTGGCAGATTGCAGGCAAATTAGCAGTACTTTTCTATACCTAGAAATTTCTTAACATTTATTTTAAGCTAAATTCAAAAATCACTTCCTCCAGGAAGCTTTTCCAGACCCGTCAGTCCTGGTCAGGTCTCCTGACTCACATGCTTTCATTGAGCTTCTTACTTTCGTTCCAGAGCCCCTATCACAATTTTAACAAAACAATTAATTATGGTATCATTGACACCATTTTTCCCTACAGAATGGGAAGAGGTATAAATTCTGACTTAACAATCATTGTATCCATTGTATCCTGTGCTAGGTCACAGGATTTGACAGACTGCTCAATAAGAAACTATTACTGACTGAATGAAGACATGGATGCTCAGAGAAGTGATGTGACTATCTCCAATAGAACCGGTTACTGAGGGACAAGTTTAAGCAAGAGTCCAGATCTAAAACACAACTCACGATTCTTTCTTCTAGTCTTACATTTTTCAATATGGTAGCCACAAGACACTTTTGTCTATGTGAATTTGAATTTACATTAGTTAAATTAAATACAATTAAAAGTTTAGGGACTTATTCAAAATAGCCACGTTTCAAATGCTCAGTGTCTAATGTGGTCAATGGAAAGCACACTGGAGAGTGCAGATGAATTTTTCCATCTTTGCAGAAACTTCTACTGGACATCATTGCTCTTATGTGACTCTATCAAAAAAGTATGCTTAGTTTTCTCACAGATCTTAAGTATTAATTATCTCTACTGCAGTACTCTACCTAGCTTGGAATTCCTTATTCGTAAAGAGTTATTTTATTTTATTTTATTTTTTGCGGTATGCGGGCCTCTCACCGTTGTGGCCTCTCCCGTTGTGGAGCACAGGCTCCGGACGCGCAGGCTCAGCGACCATGGCTCACGGGCCCAGCTGCTCCGTGGCATGTGGGATCTTCCCGGACCGGGTCACGAACCCACATCCCCTACATCGGCAGGCAGACTCTCAACCACTGCGCCACCAGGGAAGCCCAAAGAGTTATTTTTTTTAAATCCACAAAGAATCCAAAATTCAACTTGAGAAGTAAATTTAATATTTACTTAATTTTTACTTAATATTTACTTTTACTAATATTTACTTAATATTTACTAAATTTACTATTAAATTTAATAGTCTTAATACACTGCTTAAAAAAATATAAACATGGTAATGCCCAAATAACAATGAGCCTTTGACTCATCTATGCTAATGACAGACAGTAAGAAATTAGGTTCATTTTGATAGGAGAAATTTAATTAAGACAAATAATTTGACACTGCTTGTGTCCACAAAGCACAATGTAAACTGAGGGTCAGGTTAATTTGGTCATGATGGATAAGCCAAGTAAAGAGACAAAGTAAAGAAATACATTATGACCTTGATATTAATTTGGGATATATAAATTGACTGCATTATCTGGTTAATACAAACAATTATTAAAATTGGTAGAGTTAAAGTCAAGGACTTTAGGACAGTGGCAAGGTATATTATACAGAAATAAAAACTGACTCCTTCCTCTGGCAAAAAAAAAAAAACAACAACAACATAAGTAACAGGAAAATGTTACTCTCTACATTTTAAGAAAATACTCTTAAAATTCATTCTGTTTTAAGGAAATGTTTATGACATTCTAAATCATTACATAGCATTTTTAATTGTTTAATGTAAGAATGCTTTAATGGGCAGAAATGAGTTTATTTCATTTAGGGAATAATTCAGGGTGAGAAAACAATGAACAATCAATTGCACCAGTTTCTATGTTACAAAATTGAGAATTTTTAAAAACATTTCAAAACTGAAAACTGCTGAGCTCAATGGATACAATATAGACATGTTATTTTTCAAAATACTGAAGCATCATTCCAAAACTAGATCTCAGGGAGACCTAAATCCTGATCCTGTTTAGAGCGTGGTGTTCTTGGAAATTGGCCTTGGAATCTCCTGCTCAGAAAGTAAACACTCAGAAAATCTGGGGTTATCATTTGCACACGTCAAATAAGCATGCAGGAAGGTAGATAGTCTCCAAAAGTACTAGGGGTGGTGAGCGGGATATTAAAATCCCCGTGAAAAAGTCAAGAGTCAGGTTTTCTAAAGAATTTATTAGGCTCCTAAATGTAAACAGTATTAGATAATGTAATCTGAGTGTTTAGGGAGCCTGAAGATTCTGTTTATTAATGAACATGTACTGATGTGATAGGGAGCTCTCTGAAGACAATTTCTTGAATCCTTTTCTTATATACATTTACACTTATAACTGTCACCACTGAGACACCAGCAAAATAATAATTATTAATACTGTCTTCATCATTATGGTATTGATGAGCACCAACTCTGCTCAGAAGTTAAAACCCGTATCAGATAGAAGAGGAATTTTAGTCTGATGTTCACCTTTATGAACACGAGACTGGGTTCTTAAAAACAGACTTGCATATTGGAAATTGGTAGAGGATATGTGCAGTGATATGCCATCAAAGTATGTGTGGCATGGAATAGGAAGAAAACGTAAAAGAATTTTGTTCATGTGGATTATTTCAGATTGTTCAAATAGTAGAAACACTTCATATAGAAGTAGAAACAGTGTTGTCCTTGAACTACAGTAAATAAGAAACTCAAAGTATGAATTAATGCTCAAGCTGATGTTTTTTGATCCAGATTTACTGGCTGTTAATGCAAGATTCTGGAATAGATCTTATCCACAAGTAATTATGATAGCCACCGTTTCTTTGAAACTGGGCCTTATTGGGCTTCCCTGGTGGCGCAGTGGTTGAGAATCCGCCTGCCGATGCAGGGGACGCGGGTTCGTGCCCCGGTCCGGAAAGATCCCACGTGCCGCGGAGCGGCTGGGCCCATGAGCCATGGCCGCTGAGCCTGCGCGTGCGGAGCCTGTGCTCTGCAACGGGAGAGGCCACAACAGTGAGAGGCCCGCGTACCACAAAAATAAACAACAAAAAACTGGGCCTTATTATCCTCTTGAACCCGTTGCTCCTACAACAAACTACCACCAACAATGTATGTAAAATAACACAGATTTATCATATTACAGTTCTGGAGGTCAGAATTCCAAAATCAGTTTCACTGGATGACAATCAATGTGTCAGCAGAACTGTGTTGCTTCTGGAAGCTGTAGGAGCAAATCCGCTCACTTGGATTTTTCCAGTTTCTACAAAGACTGCACCCATTCTTTGGTTTATATCCCCACATCACTCACTCTAACCTTTGTTTCTGTCCTCACATAACCTTCTCTGACTCTGACCCTCTGCCTCCTTCTTATTAGGACATTTGTGATTATATTGGGGCAACATGGATAATTAAGGATTATCTCCCCAACTCAAGATCCTTAAATAATCACATCTGCAAAGTCCCTTTTGTCATGTAACGTAAAATATTCACAGGTGATGGGGATTCGGACACGGACATTTTGGGGGGCGGGCATTAGTTAGCCTGCTAAAAAAAGGTGCTTTAGAAAAACAAGTTTCATTTTGGTGAGTACAACTACAGGTATGCAAGTCCTGGTGAGCAGAGCACAGGTTGGATGGCAGCTGGTGCTTTACTCGCTTTTTCGCAGGACTAAAAGAGCACATCCACGTATGGTGAGTCTACTATTCATCCTGTGACTGATTTGATAATATCTGCTACTTGCTCTAAAATCTACCTATAAATATTTGTGAATATATACACGTATGCTTAATTATTCTGCTTTTGCTTTTTCAGGCTCTCTTGGGAGGTAATTGATAGCAACTCCCTGTTGGAAAACTGTTTTTGGGCCTCTCACTCTTGTGGCCTCTCCCGTTGCGGAGCACAGGCTCCGGACGCGCAGGCTCAGCGGCCATGGCTCACGGGCCCAGCCACTCAGTGGCATGTGGGATCTTCCCGGACCGGGGCACGAACCCGCGTCCCCTGCATCGGCAGGCGGACTCCCAACCACTGCGCCATCAGGGAAGCCCGGAAAGCTGGTTTCAAAGCCAACAGGCTGATATATTTATATGTAAGTATGTTCCAGGAAGTAATTTGTATAATCTTTCATTGATAGCATTTTTTGTATACCAGATATACAAGTGCTAGAAAAAGAGGTGTGTGGTGATACATGGGATGTCAGGTGATTAAAAATCTACAAAATTGCTTAAAATTCTTTTACATTATTCTAATGATTTAATTGTGAATTTTGACTACATTAATCTAAAACTGTTGAATTGCTTTAATTTGTAATGTATTGTCATTTTTTAATCATTCCAACTGAACATTCATTGAGTAAACACATTTTTTACTTTCCTCCATTTATTATAAGCACACACACAACTGTTGGTAAAATCATAAATATATTATTTATGTTTCATTATTTTTATTCTAATGTAACCCAGAATGATGAAGAAATAAGGATTGAAAGGAGTATAAACTACAGAAAATCCAGATATCAATATGAAAACATGGATGTCTATCACTGCTTTAATAACAAGAAATAGTTTTAAATATTTGTTCTTTTTAAATATTTCAATTCACCATTTGATACCTCCAGAATATTATCAGCAGATTACTTTAAGCGATGATGCCTACCACCTAATTTAAAGGTCTAAGAAAATCAATTTGTCTCCCATAGGGAATGAAATCACAGCTACTATGATAAAGGGTGGTTTATTATAGCTGTGTTTTCACTCACGGTCCCATAATAAAAACAATGCTAAAAGCTTAAACATTTTATGTTCTCAGGAAAATTAATTATGAAAAAAAACAATTCCTATAATAATTATCATTATGAAAATTGACCATTTTAATTTTGAGTAATTTGTTCAAAGTGAACACAGTTAATTATAGTCAGTATTCAAATCCAAGCTTACTGAAAAAGAATTACGGTCCAGATATACCTTCAAAAGTCAATAAGTTAACTGTCACCTTTACATTTTTCCTGTGAATGTCTTTCTAGAGGATCAGGACAATTTTCTTCTGGTTTTCTAAGTATGATTTCAAACCCAAGTAATTATGTTGTGTTTTCCATGATTTCAAGTATAATTTTGGTTTTAAAATATCTCCTTATTAAACATTCTTATAGCAAAGTAATTACATAGTTAAAGAAAAGCAACTCAACCACCACCAAAAAAAAAGGAATGATGAATTACTGCTTTCAACGATTGAGTAGTACCAACATCTCAATGTGTACATTTTCTTGAGAATGGAACTGCTGTAAAAAGTAGGGTCTGAATTTCTAGTCAGCATGAGTTTGAGAGTGACTGTGATATTGAATATAGAAATATTTTTATTTATAGTTGTGGGTTAGTGGTGAAAGTTTAAGTGCTTAGTTTATGGCTGTAGAAAAAGGAAATGTAAGAGCTCTTTTCTCCCAGGAGGTCTAAAAATAACAAGAATAGCTATTTTTTAATAATTCTAAGTGACAGACTGAATGACTATATTTAAAATGTCACTTAATTCTTCTCATAATATGTTATTTGTGATTATTTTATCTTCATTCATTAAATTATAAAAGACTGAGTAGAGAAAACCATACAGGTACATGAAAGAAAGGGACAACAGTAATCTATAATATTACTACCTTTTAGCACTGGTCTTGCTGACTCTTCCTTTTTTTCATACGTTTTTCCACTTTGACACCCTTCACTTTTTGCTGTCTTTTCCTTTTATGTTTTTGCATGTTAATAGGCAATATTAGTACCATGAGGCACCAATCTGACTGAGGTCTCAGTGGCCTGTATTTATGTCTTATTGTGATACTAGATACTTTCTGTAATCTTCCTGCTTTTTATTTTGTTAATATTGCTGTGCTAATGCTGAGGTGACTCAGTATAAAATTACACTCCATTTG
Organism: Tursiops truncatus; assembly: GCF_011762595.2. Classification (NCBI taxonomy): domain Eukaryota; kingdom Metazoa; phylum Chordata; class Mammalia; order Artiodactyla; family Delphinidae; genus Tursiops; species Tursiops truncatus. Next base: position 18,625,960 of record NC_047036.1, read on the forward strand.
TGGCCATCCGTTAGGAAAGGAAGTTGTGAGGATGATTTAATCAGGAGTCTTGACAATGGACACAGAGCCTGGAGCCTCATCACAGATTATCTTTGACTAACTGGAATGGGTGAGAATAATTCAAGGTTTAAAGAGTGCTCCTGTTTCCAAACTTGGGTATATATGACATAATTGAATCACCAGTCTAATCATTTTTAAGTTAGTTATATATAAAAAAATCCCCCAAACAATTTATTTATAAACATCGTGTAGATGAGACAGAATCTCGAATGCTTTCTCTTCAGTGTCTAGTAATAACACAGGCATTGCATAGGCAACTTTAACTCATGTTCATTTGAGCAGAACATTATTCATCTGGATTCCTTCACTCCTGAAGCAATGCTCTTGCCCTCAAAAGTAGATTTAGTGGAAAAGTTCAATGTTAGTTAACATCTACGCATGCCTACAGGAACAACCTTCTACTTTGAAATAGAAGTCTAGCTGAAAAGTATCACTCAATTTCAAATGATTTTCTTACGATTTGTTTCCTACTCATAGACCTTCTATTCAGACTAACACACCAACGCTAAAATTTCACTAGGCCACACTGATGAATCATCTTGTAGAGACGTTCAAAGCAGCTTTGGTAATTAATAACAAATTGTTTGAGTCTAAGCAATACTAGGATGTCATATGTAAAATGAGCACAGAGTGACTTACTTGTTAAATTCTAAAACTATCAAGCAAATTAAAAGTAGAATACCAATCATAAGAGTTGATGCTTTTAAGAAGTCTCAGGTGTTAAAAAAATAAAAAATAAAAAAAAAAAAAAAAAAGAAGTCTCAGATGACAGTGGTCAAATACATGGCGTATTGTGAACATAAGACTTTTAAAGCCGCCTTGGAGCTTTATTAATCCATTCAATTTCCAGAACACAGACCAGAAAATGTAAAGTGATTTTGATTCCATGCTTGCATTTGACTTAAAATATATTCGCAAATTATCACAATCGATGTTACAAATACATTGGAATGAAGCAAAATTATATTCACCCCACTTAGGTTGTATGCATCAATCAATGTTTACTAGAAAAAAATGCAACCTGACTAACTAATGCAAGTTAATTTGACATTAACTATAAACTGAGGGGCTTAAAAGGATTATATTCCAAGTCTGTTTCTGGTTCTAAAGGGTATTAGTTTTCCGAAGTAACAAACTATCTTTTTCTTACAATACACACACATATAAACACACACATACAGATACGTGTGTATGTATACACATGTACATACACATGTAATATATGCATCTATACGTATATGTGTCTGTGTGTTAAATGCAAATCAGGACTCCGACACATGTAGAAAGAGGATGTAAGATTTGAATAATTTCAAGAAAATTTAGAAGAACAATGATGGGATTGAATTGTAACCAGCTCTCAAGGCAAATTAAGAGCTACGAGATTAAAATGATGATTGACAATAGGGATTTTTAATTAAAATAACCAATTAAAATCACACAACTCCTAAAATGAACACTATGCAATAAAAATAATATGAATCTGCAACTTTTTCTTAAATTTAGTTCATTTTGGAATTTTACTGAAACACAAATATGATTTCTGGGTAGTTACTTGCTGAGAATACACACACACATTTTAGAATATTGTTGTCATATATTTTATATTTCCTTTGCTGCTTCCATGTGCAAAAACATTAATTCTCAAAGAAAAAAAAGTATTTCAGGGAGAATTTTGCTCTAGTTTGTAGTTGTATAATTAAGCTAACATTTTTCATGCTAAATATTTATCATCTCCATGAAAACTATATTCTCCTTAAAGGGACTGAATGATATGAAAAAAGGCAACATGCCATCCTGCTTTATTCCTACAGCTCCATCAAAATTGCTGATGCTGTCATATAGTTTTTAACAATTTTTTCCAGTAAAATTTTAGAAAACATGTTTACCTTGTTTGAGAAGAGCTTTTAATCTTCAAGTTGAGAAACTGACTTGGGTAAAGTGGGAATAAACCCTAATTCTCCAAAGACCTGTTTACTTTAGTTGCTTAACTCAGCAGTTTATTTTGAGACTTTTAAGCAGAATACATTACTGAAAACAAATTCCATTTGAGGAGTATTTCAGATAATGATTTAAGTAACTATAAGTTAAATACACTATTCTTAATATTATCAGCTATTTCCTTCCATATGAAAAGAATTTTAAGAGAAGAAAAAGACAATTTAGAAATAGGTCCTGTACTATTGGGCATCATCCTTTATAAGCAGAAATAAAATATATTATCTGAAGAGTAAATACTATATTGACATTTCCATAAGAATATAAGAAATGAAAACCGTATTTTCTTCTTTTTAAAAAGGTAACTCATGTTGCTAATGCCTTTCTAGTTACAATATATCACAGAAGTTTTTTCTTTTGTAAAATAACAAATACAAATTATTTTTAAAAGAAAATAATGTTACATTTTAAAGTATTTTACTAATTATATGCATTATAGACTGTATTCTCAAGAAGATTTGACTGATTATTTTTCAAAATTAATATTTAGAAGTTATATTATTCTAAATAATAAAATGCTGTTTTTAATGAAAATGTGTAAGTCAAAGACACTTCAGTCACTCTAAGAAGACAACTGAATTAACAAAATATTTTTTAAATGTAAAAAATGTAAATTTGCTTTAGAAACAAGGAAAGAATTTCATACACCTGCTGCACATACTTCATGAAATTTCTGTACATGTAGCACAGAGTACAACCAATTCACGGGAAACACAAAGAACTGTCTCAGAATCCTCTCTTGAGAATGTTTGGGAAAATGAATAGATATGAACCCTACAAAACACTAACATTCCCAAGTAAATGAATAAGGGTAAAAGTGAGATTGAATCCTGGGGCTTAATAAACAGGGTGACCAAGGTAAACAGAAAGGATATGATCAGAATACAGCTTTCTTTCCTCTCATCCTCCACTGACATTGCCCAAGTGAGCCTGTTCTGTGGGATTCTTTCCTTCCTTCTCCTTTGATGAAATCTAAGGCATGTCACAAGAATTCCTCTGGTCACTGTTATATAATTAAAACTTCTGCTTAATTTAGTCAAGAGAAATTTTAGTTTAGTTCAATCTATTTTTGTAATCAATATAACCAGTCCTGTGTAAAACAAAACAAAACACAAATCATAAGAAACAATTTTAACTGAAACGTTTTCCTTTTTATATCCAAATTCCCTAAACACCTGCAAAGATGGAAAGAGGATGAAAGTTGGAAAAGAAATAATAAGTGAAGGGCAGGAAACGTCTGCGTTGGCACTGTCCCAGGGATTCAGAATCGGTATCCTGTGTCTAGTCTTTTAAGTACCTCCATACTGTTCTCCATAGTGGCTACCACATCACCCAGCAATCCCACTCCTGGGCATGTACCCAGAGAAAACCATAATTCAAAAAGATACACGCACCCCAATGTTCACTGCAGCACTATTTACAATAGCTGGGAAATGGAAGGAACGTAAATGTCCAATGATAGATGAATGGATTAAGAAGATGTGGTACATATATTTTGATACAATGGAATATTACTAAGTCATAAAAAGAACAAAATAATGTCATTTGCAGCAACATGGATGGACCTAGACATTGTCATACTGAGTGAAGTAAGTCAGGCACACAAAGACAAATATATGCTATCGCTTATATGTGGAATCCATAAAAAGGGGTACAAATGAACTTATTTACAAAACAGAAGTAGAGTCACAGTTGTAGAAAACAAGCTTATGGTTACCAGGGGGTAAGGCGAGGAGGGACAAATTGGGAGATTGGAACTGACATATACACACTACTACATATAAAATAGATAACTAGGGCTTCCCTGGTGGCGCAGTGGTTGAGAGTCCGCCTGCCGATGCGGGGGACACGAGTTCGTGCCCCAGTCCGGGAAGATCCCACATGCCGCGGAGCGGCTGTGCCCGTGAGCCATGGCCACTGAGCCTGCGCGTCTGGAGCCTGTTGCTCCGCAACGGGAAAGGCCACAACAGTGAGAGGCCCGCGTACCACAAAAAAATAAAAAAAAATAAAAAGATAACTAATAAGCACCTACTGCATAGCACAGGGAACTCTACTAAATATTCTGTAATGGCCTTTATGGGAAAAGAATCTAAAAAAAAAAGAATGGATATATGTATATGTATAACTGATTCACTTTGCTGTACACCTGAAACTAATACAACATTATAAATCAACTATACTCCAACAAAAATTTTTAAAAAAAGAACTGGTACTTTAGGCATGAATGGTCTTTGAAACTTGCTTTTCCTCTCAGGTGGCACTGTGTCAATTCTTCAGTGTCTTCCTTTGCTCTAAAATCACCTGGATATCTTACCTGCACATTCCTCTGTACAGACACATATGTCTTTCCATAGAGAAATCTACAAATCCTTTTAAAGCCTCTTAGCATCTCAGAGTACACTCCTACCTTCTTTCCACTGATCTCTCCTAGCCATCCTCTAATAACCTAGGGTGTCCATCTCTCAAGGTTCCTTGGAAAACATTCACTCATTCCTTGTTCTGATAGATGCTGGACAAGCAGGCAACCCCACTCAAGCAATTTCTATGTACTCTGTTTATAGAACAATTACCAGCCCTGAACTCTCAGCCTTTGAATTACTTAAATTTGAGTCCAGCACATCTATTGTGTCCTTGAAGTTCAAGAGACACAAATCAGTTACCCAAACATGCAAGCTGCTCTCTCGAGACTTGTGGACCTGAAATGAACCGAAGCTCTTACAAAAATTTTCTTTCTGAATCTCCAACTCTCTGACTACTTCAACTCGGAGACTTTTATAACTTCTAATGGGTAAGGTATCAAGTTTCAAACCCAGTATCTTACCAACACATTTGCTAGCACTGTCTGGGCGGTCTTATTTAATAATATGTGGATATTTGATTCACATTATCTTTAACCAAAAAATGAGACTGCAAAGTCTCCACTTTAACACTTGTTCCACTGCTTTGCATTAGGTTATTTGCATATAGCTTGGATTGAACGTTTATAAGCAAATGAAAAATGAAGAGATGGAACAGTTTCCTTCTGATATGTTCAAGCTCTTCCCTGATACATCAGATTGTATAATCTAGAAGGAACCCAAAAAGAATCAGATGTTGCACATGGAATGTCAGTAAGCAAGACAAGAAGCAAACTTTTTTGGGTTTACTGAATATAGTCATAATCGTCCAAAGAATTGATTCATTCCCTTAGATTGTATGTTTTAAAAATTGTTGGTACTCAAATCATGACCATCTACAATATATCCATTATATACACATATTTAAAATTTGAAATATTTTGGAGTTTTAATTGTGAAATACGAGGATTTAATAATGTAAATTTTTGGGTCTACCCAGATTGAGATATAAGTAATCAATGAATTGAAATAGTCAATATCCACTTCTTACAGGTGTCACTGAGATGATATTCTTTTCTCCCTAATGATAAGTGTGTTCTCTATCAATAATATTCATCACAAACTTACATACAGGAGATTCCTTCTTTGTATTAGCATACTAAATATACTTTCCAACATGTACTCATTTACACATAGGAATGGTTATTCCTTTATATTATGAAACACCTTAATGTTCTGTATGAGGAAGAATGATATATTCTTGTATATGGATCCTAATTCCAGAGGTTAGCCTAAGTTTCTTCTGTGTTGGCATTTGTTTGCTATCCATAGGGTACTCTTCTGTGTTCAATTTGCCCTAAATATACTTGATTACATAATTTTCTGTAATTATTTTTGGAGCAAGTTATTATAGCATAGCATAGTCTAGTATAGTACAGTATAGTATGATGATTACTTTTGTCAATAGAGACATAAGTATTGACAGAGACAATATATACAGAGCAATATAAAGAATAATCATGAAGAGTAAACTTTTACTCAGTCAGTAACACCGAGGCTTACTAAATTGCAAATAAACATTCACAAGCCTAATGCATGGCTAGTGTCATGTCGTTTACAAATCTTGGATTAATACAAAAACCTCTGATGTATTCATTCAGGGTAGATATCGACACAGGAAGGAAACTCGTTATTTCTGTATTAAAAATAAATACTTGGATGAAACCACATGTGTAGGGATCAATTCTAAATTTAGGAGTTAGCAACTGGAGATATGCAGTTGCTCTTTTATGAAATTATTTTTCTAATTTGGTTTCATTAATCGTTATACAGATCTTTGACGATAAATATTTATGACTGGCTAGCAAATGAAAACTTTGGCCAGCTTCTCAATGTTTCTCATATTTGCTAACTTTTGAAAACAACTAAACCAATAAAACAGAGCAAACAAAAGCAAAAACAACAACATGTCTGGGGAACAAGGTTAGCACTGGCTAAACTTTTCTAAAATAATACTATTTTATTTAAAATAATGAGGATATAGATTTAAGGATATAGATTTAAACATTATTAAATGAAAAAAATAAGTAATAAACATTTAAACTAAATGAAAAATTAAATCACTATATTTATCCTGTGTTTCCTTAATATATCTTCAAATTTTAACATTACTCAATGCATAAAAATTATGCCAATGAATGAGTCCAATTTCCTTCATCCCTTCCCCATCTCCTCCCAGAATAAATAAATAAAACAGGCACATTCTAAGCCAGATAACTATAATAGGATTCAGTTTCTTAAAAGAGCATTCAACAGACATGAGGTTATATAGAGACACAGATCGAAATGTTGTTATCTGGTAAATTATGGTGATACGCTTAAGTAATTTAAATAATTCAGAGCAATAACGAGAGGATTAGTCATTGGTTTGCCTAAAACCCTGAATAATTACAATAACTTTAAATCTCCTTTTAACTCTATGGTTCCAGATATGGTAGAATCAGGCAGAACTAAGATTAAAATTACATAATAAAAGCACTTACAGGAGAAGTTTTCAAAATTGATATTTTAATATTATTTATAATGGTAAAAGAAAACACACTGATCTTAGATGAAAAGCATATACGTCCTACATTTTTTTCAAGGTATTTTTTCTGTATGAATCATATGATGTGAGAATTTGGTATCTCTTTTGCTACTGGGCAGTAGCAACTGAAATAATGATGTATATATAAATGTCTTACAATGACAACTTTTTCAATAAATGTCAGCTGAGTACTAAGTATAATTGTGTTAGAGTCACAAAATTTCTAAGTCACTTCAAATGTCTTCATATAGGAAAAACAAAAAGCACAAAACAAAAAGCAAAATTTAAAAAGAACAAAAAAGAGGGAAAGAACAAAGTTTCCCAGTTGATCATGTATATAATTCTTAGACTACATTGTTTTATTAATTTTTGGTTCAGTTTTTACGGGATGAAACTTTCACTGTCACTACCTGTCTTATAAAATCCAGTATGATGCTTGATAAGAAGTAAATAGCATTGACAGAATAAACAACAGTGTTCAATAATCCTTGAGCAGAATTATGCACCTCTTTCAGGTTAAGGAAATCTGAAACTCCTTGTTTTGCATGCAGTGTGAATGTCTCTTTGTAGGAAGCACATCACAACATTTCTCCTTTCATTTCTCACCTCATTAACTCCCTTGACAAAAAATGTATATAGATCTTGGAAGGGTTCAAAGTCTTTCCTTTGAACGTTTCAGATATGCTGAACTGTAAGAGTGGGGGTGTCTATCAATTTCACTTGGATAAGAGGTATTTTTCAAAAATAATATTTTTCTTAGGGGTCTACAAATTCTTAAAATCTTACAGTGTGTCTGAACAGCTCTACTTTTAAATGAAATAAAAGAAACATAATTAGAAAAGAACTTTGAAAATGCAGTGATTTGTTATATTCAAATGAGACGATTTGGAAACTGATTATAATTAACTTTGCACTCTACACTATTTTATCCTCTTAATGAAAGACAATACTAAAATGGCTAAACAGAAAGAGAACCTTTTTATATCAGTTATATGGACCTACTTCTTTTAATGATCAATAGGCAATATGGAATATAAATTACTTCTGCAAAGTAAAAATATTTGCAGTCGTACTGGAGAGGAATCAATGCTACAGGAGGACCCTATCACACTCCTTTCGTTTCATTGATATGGACAGTATTGCAGTATTATTTTATTGACAATCCCTCTTTTTTTTTTGTCTCAGTGACTTCATGTACCTATTTTTTTTACATGCCTACAAAACTCACTGATTTCCAAACAATAAAATTATAATGCTAACTCCTTGAAATTAGAATGAACCAAACATCCTTAGCAACTTCCTCTTTAATTACAGAAAATGGTTGGCGGTATTTCACAATTTCCGTTTCTATGACATCTCTTGAAAATTATAATAACCTCTTTCCAAGCTCATTGAAGTCAATGAATAATAGCTTTACAAGAACACCCTGCATAATTTTTTACCTCTTCTAAGCTAATTGACCTCCCAAGTTAGTGGTCACAAAATATGCAGCATGTTCTTAACACACATCAGGTATTAGATTTATATTTAATATCTCCCCATGAATAAGCACATAAAAGTTAAAAATTACCATGGTCAAAAGAGAAATATGGATTTGAGTTCTCTCTAAAGTCTGCCCAAAGTCCTCTCTTGATAAAGAACACTCTACTTTATCCAGTTGCTCAAGCCCAAAATAAAGAGATTACATTTATTCATCTTTCCTTATCCTTCATATCGATTTCTTTTAGCATATTTTTCCAACTCCAATTTAAAGTCTTATTCTCACTGTCCATTTTTTTCCTACTTTCTTAGTATTACATAATCCTGCACTTGAACTACTGCAGTGATTTCTTAACTTATTCTGCCTCCATTCTTGCCCCATATTATCTGACTGATCAAATAATTCTTTAAAACATAAATTACATGTTGTAATGTCTCTGCTTCAAATCCGCCAATGGTTTCCATCTTATTTCAAATAAAATTCAATCCTGCTGTAACAAATTCTGATTTACCATTCTTGGAAGACCTGCTTACCACTGTGGACTTATAAATGACCATTTTGAAAGAAGTTACAGTATTTGGTATTGCTATTGCAGTTTTCATCAATCCATGAACATTTGATATTTCAAATTATTATGTAACACAAAATATGGAAGACATTTCACATTTTGAATATGAGATATCATTATAGAAGTAAAATATGAAGCAAAAGTTGAAAATGGAAAATGCTACTTTTAAAAAATCCTTAAATGCATATTCACTGTAAACAAAATGCATTTGTTTATACATAATGTATTCCTTGAATTCTCCTACTGTCTCATTAAAACTTGCAGTCCATGGGGGTGGTGCGGAAGGGAAATTTGAATTCGCCTTTATTTTAGTCATCAGAAATTCTGAGGGTTGAGGCCCAGTATTTGAATTTTAACAAACACTCTAGGTGGTTTTAACAAAAGTGAAGTTTGAGAACTGATGCTGTAAAGGATTCATGAGAAAAGTTCAATTACAGAAATCCATATACATGATTTTATGGATTTCAGAGCAGAAGTTTGAGACAGAGACAGCAAAGTTTGAGACAGAGACAGTGATCGACACAAAGTAACATTTAAAACCATGGGAATGGGGCTTCCTTGGTGGCGCAGTGGTTGAGAGTCTGCCTGGCAATGCAGGGGACACGGGTTCGTGCCCCGGTCCAGGAAGATCCCACGTGCCGCGGAGTGGCTGGGCCCGTGAGCCATGGCCACTGAGTCTGCGCGTCCGGAGCCTGTGCTTCGCAACGGGAGAGGCCACAACAGTGAGAGGCAACATGGCGAATGGTTGAAATTACCCACACTGAGTGGGATGAGAGAGAAGTGCCAGGACTGAGACCGATATTTCGAGTTTTTGGTAGTGTGTAAAAAAGGAGCCCCCAGAGAGACAGGAAAGCTGGGATGTGATGTAATTTTAATTCTGGCAATGAGTTTGGAATGCTACTTTTAAATCCTTAAAGCCTATGTTTTCTAAAATGAGACAAATGTCTTCTAAATGTCTATTTGCTTTTTATTTCAATTTCAAATAAAACACTTTCATGTCAATTTTTATTACATATATCATTCTTTTAAAATATTTGGTTTTGAATCACAAGAATATGCATTCTTTTAATAAAGATCATTTGTGATCAGAGTATAATTAACTGGAAAAAAAAGCTTAGTGAAGAAAGAGATTTTAATAGGAGGAAGTAATAAACAATGTCCATGGAAACTGAGAAGTTCAGCACACTTTAAAAAATAGTATGCTGGTTTATGTTTAACAAATGGCTCTCTGAGAAAAGAAAAAAAAATTTGATTAGCAATGGTTGCCAATTTCTGTTCTGTAACTCCCAGCAGGGTTGATCAGAATTGGCGAGAGACATATAATAGCACCCCATTATATAGTATTTCTGCCATAAAAATGAAATAGATAAAAAACATCAAAAAACATACATAATATATAACTAAATGTAGTAAAATAATTAGAAACAAGTGAGTTTTTAATATTTATTACTAGTTTTATATAATTAATATGTATTACAGATATAAATATGTAATTAATTTTTAATAATGGCTGTGTTTAACATACACTCTGCAAAATTCCCGAGAATTTAATGATCAGCTCTCATGAGCCAGTATGAACCAACACCTGCACACCACAGCTTACAGATCTAAGACTTCAAGTGAGGTTTTTCCAGGTCCTGTGAACCTCTTAGTATACTGATACTCCTAGTATACTTAACATATATTTGTTAGCTTTAAATTAGCTACTAAATTTGGGATGTTCAAGAGTGGGATTCATATTGTATTTTGTAATATGTGTTATTCAATTAAAGAGCACAGAGCTTGACATTAACAGCTACCTGATAAAATTATTGATATGTTGGTACAACTATGACCTGCTCCTTCTGGCTCTAAAAGTCTTTCAATGGAAAGAGCATTTCTGTAGAAGACTTTGAAACCTATAAAGGTTAAATCTTGTATGAATTATATTTATGATATAAATGAATTAGCTTATACAAGTTTCAATTGTGACATAATTTATGCAAAATCCTGACATATTTTCTCCAATTTAAGATAAATGTCACCTAGAAGTACAGAATCTCTGTATGGTTGACTTTTGCTGGAGCTTCAAGGTGAAAAGACAAATGTGGTAATCATAGCAAGTAGATCCAGAGGGTACACAACAGTTTTGAGTAAGCTTGGGAGTTCAAACTGATTAATCTGAACTGAATTATTTATGGATTTTTTTAATGCCATGGAAGTGATTTTTTCTAACGTAAAAGAAAACCAAGGTAAATTTATCTCCTAAAATTTCTGAGTCCTTTCCCTGACATGAAAACTATCAAAGACCTTAGATACTGGCCTAGATTCTGAAACTTTGAGCATGAGTAGAATTCATCCAAAACCAAGTTATTTTTCTTTGCCAAAAAAAGTGCCCCTATAATTGCCAGGATATATATTCTAAATGCTCCATGCCTGTATTAGTTTCCTAGGGATGTCATGACACAACGCCACAATCTGGGTGCCTGGAAACAAGAGAAATTTATTGTCTGACAGTTCTGAAATTAAGGTGTCAGCAGGGCCATGCTCTTTTTGAAATTTTTAAGGGAGGATCCTTCCCTGTGTCTTATTAGCTTCTGGTGGTTTGCTAGCAACTCTTGGAGTTACTTGACTTGCAAATGTGTCACTCCAATTTCTGCCTCTATTGTCACATGGCTATCTTTTCCTTGTGTGTCTATCTTGTCTTATAAAGACACCAGTCCTGTTGCATTAAGACCCACCCTAATGACCTAATCAACCTGATTACACGTGCAAAAACCTTACCCCCAATAAGGCCACATTCATAGGTACTCTAGTTAGGACTTCAATGTTCCCTTTTTTTTCTGACACAATTCAATCTATAACAACACCTTACTAAGTACGACCCATCCTGTCTTTAGAAGAGTAATAAATACCCTTTGGATGTATCATAGATTTTAGCTGTCAGTCAAACTATTTCAGATTTAATTATATAATTACTGTTACACAATTGATAGGTCTGAATTTTGAAAAAGGTTACATCCCAAAGTTGATCCTATCCTTTTCAAATGTAATAAATAATGCATCCTTTTAGATATTTTAATGATGCATTTTAGTTTACAGTTATATTCCTATAACACTCAAAATTACTTTATATTTAATGTGAGGCTCAAAAGGGTTTCCATTCTATTGTTCCTTTTAATCTATTTCAATTATAGTTAATCATGTTTCCTGTTCATTTCAACTTTAAAAACATCTAAATGACAGAAAACATCATTTTAAAAAAATCTGTTAAAACCCGCTCCTTTTCATGCACCTTGAGTGAGTATATCCATTTAATAGCACTATAAATATGTTGGTGTGGCTGCAATAAGATCATTAACTTTATTGCTATAATCACGGTATGAGGATAGACTGTACCTTCAGCAACAGAATTAGTGTCCAACTCTTTCAGGTGCCTAAGAATTTTCACAGTACAGCATATAGTCCTTTCTTATTAAAATATTAATGATATACATTTCATGTTTTAATTTTTAATCTTAAAAAGACACTTCATCATATCAGGTCATGAAACAAATTTTCTTATTTACCCATCTTGTGTTTGTTTAGTTTGTCTGATATATATAATGAAGTTTATATAATAGTTTAAAAAGCCAGAAACATGAGAGGAGGAAAGGAAAGGAGTTAAAACCAGGAATTGATACACACCATACGAGATGATGTTGAGTATCTGTGGAACACTGGGATGGAAGGCTGGACCCAGCATTTGGAGGTGGTGGGAAGTATGCTTCTTGCATACATCTGAGTTAAGATGGGACTTTCAATCTCTTAAATTGGAACTAGAAAAATACCCCTGGCCTGGGGACATGGCATGGAGGCAGGCTTCCTATACTGGCCATAGGTGGGAAAATAGCCATTGAAAGAAAAATCATGTGCTATCCACTTCTGTGAAAACCTGAGTCTCAGGAGACATTAACATGAAAACTGAACTAGAGGCAACACAAAACATTGGCTCCTAGTAGAATTAAAAACAAAATCTGCCCATAGGGATATTTATAAACACGGGACACCTGCAAAACTCCCAGAGAAGAAAATACACCCTGAAGATTAACTCACAACATACAAGAAAACACATGGAAAACCTCCAGGAGAGTGTCCACCAAAGCAGAAAAGAGCCAAACTCACTCCATATAAATGCTGTTAATTTCATTAACTGGGCAATTTGTAAGGACGTTTAAAAAGTCCTGGCCAAAATCTATTATGGAAAATGTGTTTCAGTAAAGATGCCAAGGGAATAATATATCATTAATTGAAGAAACAATATAAGAAGAAAACAACTATGAATCTAGTGAATGAACAGGCAGACTACAAACATATAATTTGCAAACATGCAATTAGGAATAAATCAAGAAAAATGGTCAAACAAGAGATAAGTAAAGAAAATAAGAGAGAAAATAATGAATAATACCTTTTCCACAGATCTAATTAGCAAAATATATTAACCAATGCTGGCAGCAATGAGCTGTAAGGGATCATTCTCATAACTGCACGTGTGTGTGTGTGTAAATGCACAATGCTTTTGAATAGGATATTGGCAGTATTCATACAGACCCTAAATAGTCAAGATTGATATCTTAATTTCTCTTTAAGATCTTACTCGATGAAAATTATACTAAATGTACAATGTTCTGTTAGTTCAAATATATAATAGTACTATGTATAAATTACAATATGGGGTTACTTAAACAAAACTATTTTCACCCAGTGGAGTCCTGCCTAGATATAAAAATTAATGTTTACAAAAAATACATAATAACATCTAGTACTAGCTAAATGCATGGTGTTTAATTGTTCAAAAATATTTGCTGAATAATGAACAGATGAAAGAGGAGCTTAATGAACCAAAATACAAGCATAAATATATATATATATATATAATGTTAGGGGGACATATAGGAAAACTAAAATATCCCCATGTAAACTATAATTACAGTTTTGAGAATATTTGCATAAAGTTCTTAAAAGTAAAGTTGTTGAATTATAAATCATTTAATCAAATTATTTATTAATATATAAATACATTAATTTACTAGATATATTTAATGTTACTTACCCTTTCTATTTTTTAATAATGTCTAAGTAGGTATTATTTTACAGCAATAATAAAAAAGGCAAATAATTTTTTAAAAACCTAACTCAGAATACATCTCCTTTAGGGAAAACAAAATTCATTCATTAATTCCTCCCAATTCCTCCATTTTAGTCTATAACTTTATTCCATGGTGGTCTTAGTCAGGTTGTGCTGTTATAACAAAATACCATACACTGGGAGGCTTAAACAACAGGCATTGATTTCTCACAGTTCTGCAGGCTTGTAGGAGACAGCTGCCCTATTGCTGGGTCCTCACAGGGCCTTTCCTTGGAGAGAGTGAACTCTCATGTCTCTTCCTCTTCTTATAAGGGCACTAATCCCATTGGAAGGACTCCACCTTCATACTCCTCCACCTCCAAATATCATCACATCAGTAGTGAGGAATTCCATATAGGAATTTCAGGAGAACACAAACATTCAGTCCATAGAAATGATAATGTTATGAAATTATATTACATTAAAAGTCAAAAATTTTTATGAATTATTTTAATGTATTTTTCATTGCCTTCTTATCTTTCACTGGCTCTTTTCTCACCTCTTATAGCAGGTATCATTATGGAAAAATCCTTCTTTATTTAAACTTCTCTCTCTTTACCTTAGTAAAGTTTGTTCTATTTCAACTCTTTTGAAAGACTTATTTTTCCTATTATGGGACCCAATTCTTCTCCTAGTAAATGCTAGAATTCCCTATTGTTCTGCCATTGTTTATCTGTTTTTCCATGTCTATAATTTCTCCTTCTCAAAGTTCCCCTATTTCTCTGATATTTAAAAACTTTAGGTGAGTGACTTTCACATTCTGAATATCTTACTAACATGCAAACAGTGAGAAAAATCAATTTCCTTCCAAAAATTTAGTAGGCAGCAAAAAAGTTGATTTGAATAAAAATTCCTTCTAAGTTTCCAGAATCCCTTGCATCCCTAATTCAGTACTGATTTTTAGCTGGCCTACAATCATATATCTAGTCTAATTGCTTGCTGTAAGTTTATATATTATTAGTATCCACTGGAACACCAACACTTCTAAAGCATCAAACATATGTTTGTCTCCCAATTCATAATTCCAGTCCTGACTTGAACTCTGGATCAAATATCCAACTAGCTACTCTACGTTTACAATTTAAATGTCTCATAGACATTCCAAAACTACTGATTTATTTCTTCTGTAATTATTTCAAACACCATTATCACATCTCAGTAAATGATGTGATCATGCACCTGGCGTGTCATGTCAAATTGCCCTGAACTTTCTAGATCCAATCCATAAGCAAGATCCAGGGGATCTATCTTCTACATAGACCGCAAATGCATGGACTGCTCACCATGAGTGTTACTGCCACCACAATCCAAACCACAGTTACTTTTACCCAAAATGCAATAGTCCATTGACTCTCTGCATCCTCATATGTCCACTAGAATTTATTTTCACGATGCCAATCAGATTAATTCATTCTGTTACTCAAACCCACCATCGCCTTCTAATTGCTATTATCATAAAAATTCAGACTCCTTATCATGGTTCACAGCACTTCACATGATGTACCTTCTCACCATTACTGAGATCACAGTTTTTATTCTTATCTTGACTAAGTCGACTAGGTAACTGGTCATCTTATTTTTTTCTCGAATCTGCCCAACTTTCTTTTGCTGTAGGGCCTGGGAGCATTCCCATCTACAGACTCCCCTCCCTAAGCCCTGTGCTTTAGAAGACCGTGCAGACCACAATCCACTGAAACACAAAGTGTTTATTCTTTTCTTTTTTGAATGATATGAGTGCTTTTGGAAATTTAGTAACCCAATAAGCACATGGGGATGTGGTCACCCCACTGGGACATAAAGACTAAAGGATGTAAGTCTAAGAGAGCAAAAAAGTGAGTGAGAGTGTGTGTGCCTGTGTGTGGATCTGTGTAAGTGTGAGTGCATGTCTGACAAGGTGTGACCAAGAGTGTGTGGCAGTTTGTGTGGGTGTGTGGGCAGGGCGCGTGAGAGAAGGTAAGTGACTGAGGGTGTGTATGCGTATGTGTATACACAGATATGAGTGAATCTTTGTGATTGAGTGTGTGAGTGTGTGAGAGTTTTGTGGTTGTGTATCAGTGAGTATGAGAGAAAATGAGAGTGTGATTCTGTGTGGATTTGTGTGTGTGTGAGGATGTAGGGCTTTGCGTGAATGAGAATGCGTGAGGATATGTGAGACTGTGTATTTGTGCGATGTGCATGAGTGTGTGTGTGTGTGTGTGTGTATGTAGGAGGGAGGGCAGACAGGAGAAAATCACGGCCTCTGAACTGGTAAGACAATAAGAGAGGAGGATTTGGTGCCAATGTGGCTACCCCCAAACCCCAAAGTGGGTAAATAGCAACTCTATTCCCTCACCTCTGCTGATTCTGTGCCATTTTAGAGACACTCATAATTGCTTAGAAATCCTGAGTGGGAAAAATGAGACATGACAAAGCTCCCTGCTTAAGATACCTATGAAGTCTTAAGTACTATATATACAGTTTTAAATAAACTTTATAAACATTTTCTTCTTCTTTTAATGTAAAATTTACAATAAAACATAGTATCTAAAAGCTATCTCATATAAATATTTACAGGAATAGGTACATGGAAATATACATATATATGTACACACACACATACACACACACACACACACGATATGCTTTTAGATATAGATACAGATATACACGCTTTCACATCCTCTCCAAAATAGTGAAATATTTACAATGTTTAACTTATTGTCTTTCACACATCTGAAAATTTTGTAACTGTTTACATTACTGATACACCTGCTAGTAAATTACAGTTTTGCTAATTTGCTTGACATTTAGGGTTACCTAGAGTACTTAATAAATGTTCTCATTCTTGGACCCGAACTCAGACCAGCGGAATCAAAATCTTATGAGAGTGAGGGGCTGGGACAGTTGTCAGCATCAACAGGTAGGTAAACCCACAACTCCTAAATGCCACGTGACTTTACACCTCAAATTATACCCAGCATGGAGTGGTACTTTTCAACTGAAAATTAAATGGTTCCTCTGTTAGTTTCCTAGACTTCCATAACCAAAATACTACAAACTGGGAGGCTTAAACAACAGAAATTTGTTGTCTCAGAGTTCTGGAGGCTAGAAGTCCAAAGTCAAGGTATCGGCAGGGTTTGTTCCTTCTGAGAGCTGTGATGTAAGGGTCTATAACAGGCCCTCTCTCTCTCTACCTATAGCTAGTTGTCTTCTCCCTAAACCACTTTAAATCATCCCTCCATGCATGTGTGTATTCAAATATCCTCTTGTCAGTATGCAACCTATATTGGCTTGGGGCCTATCCCAATGTCCTCATTTTAAATTGATTACCTCTTTTAAGGCCCTATCTCCAAGTAAGGTCACATTCTGAGGTACCAGGGTGGTGTGGGATGGTTAGGATCCCAATATAGGAACTTGGAGGAAGGGACACAATTCAAATTATAACAGATTCGATGGAAAATATTTATTTTCCAGTTTATCCATCTCTATTTAAATTTGTTAATTATTAATAAGTATACATTCTCGGTTCATTTTCTTTCTAAACCTTCTTCCCTCAGCCTCTGGAACAGAATCCTATATGTGAGAAGCTGAATTTGTGATCAAGGTGAATGTGTCCAGACTCTTTCTTGGAAAGGAGCACAACAAGTCCTTAGTGTGCAGTCTCATAGAGACATTTCTAATTTGTTTCTGCCAAAACTTCAGAGTTGGGGTAATTTCTCAAAGCCCTGCAGCAATTCTCCTTTCTCATTTGACATAAAGTGAGTCTGCATGTCTTTTTTTCTTTTTTTCATTCCCTTAAGACAAGAGAATGAAAAGTGCCGGGTTAACCCCGGCAGAGGTGAAAAGATCAAAGACGAGGTGCAGCCTTTTGGCAGGGATCTTTTGTCATGATGAATAATTAATGAGCACCAGAGGGCACCGTCTTCTGCTTTCGGGCATCCATGCCTGGCATGCTGTGACTGTGCATCTCAAGTTGGAAACGGATTCTTAGTATATAAGCAAACACCTTGAGAATCCAATATTAGACTCTGAAGTTTTTATTTTATGTAATTCTTAAATGAAACATAGATTATGAATGTTAAAGGAAATTATCAATTTCTTAATCTGGTTGCACTTCTAGTATTAATACGTTAAAATGTTTACACTTACCTCCCTTCATGTTTCCATTTTATGAATAATTGATACAATTATTCTTCTCCATTTTAAATATAGATAATGGTTCTCAGACTAATTGATAGATAATGAAGGTATCGCCATATGTAAGTTGTTAAGTACAGGGTGTTTCTGAGCCCTAGGCTTCCTTGTCGCCCCATCGTACTTTACTGGAAAGACCCTAATTCTTGTTTTATCCAACACCCCTGCATCTACGTCTGAAATACTAAATTCGATTAGAGAAAAAGACACAATCACGGTAACTGTTCTTACTTTAAATTCACAAGCATCTCCCTGAAGTGGACCATTTAGTGCCACCTGGAATCCAACTAGATTTCCCTAATTAATTTCCTCTTTCTCACAAAGGGGATAAGTCTATACCTTTACTCTTGTCACAATTCTCATGTACTCTTCTCAGCTGATGACCTTTCTCTTTATTTTCTAGAAAACAGAAAGCATTCCCAAGAAAACTTGCATAGGTTCTCGCATTACCGCATCTACAGACTCCCTGCGTGCATATATGTATGTGCCTTTCTCTGTCTTGCTTTTCATTAAAATGGAAGAACTTGTCATGTTCTTCTCTCTACCTGTCCCTTGTGCATGGACTCTTATAACATCTCTCCTCTCTCTCACACATTCGACCCTTACAACAGTCTTCCATGTTTCTGTCATCATTATTTTATTTACTTCCCACTGAGTCACTACCAGATATGTAAAAGTATTCTGTAACACTGTAGACTATCTTAAAACGAGCAAAAGACTTCCTTGATCCCACGTTCATTCCTCTTCACGTACAAGGCTATGTCCACTCCAATATTTGATACAACTCCTATGGAAAAACAAATCTATATCTTCTGTCTCCAGTTCATCTTTCCTCATTTTCTCTGGAACAAATTCCAAAAATATTTTATCCCCACTCCTTCAGGTAAGGCTCTGTTTAAGGTCACCAATGACTTCACATCCCAAGGTTAATGGTCTCAGTCATTATACCTTCCTCTAATAGCATCATAGGGCACAAATCAATCACAACTTATTTTCTGAAATGCTGTCTTTATTTAGTTTCTAGAACATCACTCTGCACAGTCTCACTCTCACTGAGTTTTCCTTCATCTTTGCGAATTGTTTCGTCTTGGGTTGTCTTGCTGAATCTGTTAAAGAAAAAATCATTCTGACACCTTTTTAAATGGTAGGAAGATTGTACAGATGACTAGAGTTATTGCAATACGGGAAAGAGAGAGTGCTTAACTGAGAATACAGCAAAGACAGCTGGGGATTTGTAGCCAAAGAGCAGAGTGAGGGCATCAGTGGATGGAAAATTAATAAGAGGAGACATCAAGGTTAGTTTATTGCAAAACTGTTTTAAGAGGACTCTTGCTGAAGGCAGGTCAAGGATTTATACATGAAAGGTGGGGGGATATAACACTTGATTAGTTACCAAGAGTGATCGGATATCAAGGATGGGTGTGTTCCCACTAAATTGACTTAGCAGGACTCTTGCTAAGACTGGGCTGGACAGAGGAAAGACAGGACAGGAGCCTTACTAAACTCTGGTCAAGGGCAAAGTATTTGTCAAATCCCATTTTTACTAAGTTCTGAATTTTAAAATGCCCCAGGGCTTAGTTTTCAGGCCCTTTCTCTTCTCTATTTGTATTTTCCTCCTAGGTGATTTAATGCAATGCTGTGACTTTCAAAGTCACCCATGTTCTTTTAATTTTCAATTTTTAGTTTCTAACCTGAACAATTTCCCAAAATTCACACATGAATATCTAACTGGCTACTAGACATGTCACTTGGATTACTATAAAAATTTACATGTTACTACAGAGAACAAACTAGTGGTTACCAGTGGGGAGGGGGGAAGGCACAATATATTGCATACAAACTATCGGGTATAAGATAAGCTCAAGGATGTATTGTACAACGTGGGGAATAAAACAAGTATTTTGTACTAATGGTAAGTGGAAAGTAACCGTTAAAAATTACATTAAATTTTTAAAATTTTTTTAAAAAAGAGAGTTTGGCAGGGTTACTGAATATAAGATCTTCCTATAAAATAGAAGAAATTATGCCAAAATAACCATTTAGAAAACATATTAAAGTTATTCCATTTTTAATAGTATCAACATTTTAAGTATATTGGAATTATCTAAAAAAAAAAGACATCTATTCAGAAAATTAAAAACACTACTAAAGAAGTTAAAGTATGAAAAATAATTTACATCTTAGGATTTCCAGAATCTAATCCTTGATTTTCTCCCTCAAATCATCTTTCTGCCTTCCATGTTTCCCATCTCAAATTACATTAAGTTGCAGAGCTATCCTTGATATTTTATTTTATTCCCACACTCATTCTATCAAGCCATTGCGTCTTTATCTTCAAAACAGATCCAAGATTTTACCACACTCGGCAACATGATCTATGCTCATAATACCGTCAATTATTTTTTTTAAATTAATTTTTACTGGAGTATAGTTGCTTTACAATGTTGTGTTAGCTTCTACTGCACAGCAAAATGAATCAGCCATACATATACATATATTCCCTCCCTTTTGAATTTCCCACCCACTTAGGACACCACAGTGCATTAAGTAGAGTTCCCTGTGCTATACAGTATGTTCTCCCCAGTTGTCTATTTTATACATAATACCTTCAATTCTGTTATACACGATCCTCCTACCGAGTCCTCCTGTTTTCACATTTGTTTTCTTGTATTGTATTCTTCATTCAGAAATGACAGCAATCCTTTTCAAGTGCAAGTCATATAACATTACTCCTCTGTTCAATGCTCTCCAATGACTTTCAGTTTTAGATGGATCTCTGCAATGGAATCCAAGGTCATTACCAGACCTTAGAGGCCTTACTTGATCTGTTATTGGTATTCTTCTCTATCCTCGACTACTCCTGCATCTTTTCTCCCTTTCTTACTGTTCTCCAGCCACGATGACTGATGAGCTCTGAACAGGGCAAGTGTGCTCCCACATCTGTGCCTTTGCACTGGATATTCCGTCTTCCAAATATTGTCCTTTAATTTTGGATATGACTCATTTCCTCACTTAAATCACGTCTCGGCTCACATATGAATTTATTCAAGAAGGCTTCCCAAATCTTTGTATAAATAGATCTACATCCTGATCCATCACTCCTTATGTACTTATTCTGACTTACATTCGTCATATCACTCAGTATGTATTAACATACACTACATTTATTGAATATCATTTGCCCACTGCTTTCTACTACAATATAAGTTAAATTATAAGAGGACTTTGACTTTCTTTTTCACTGTTGTATCCTGACACTTTAAACTTTTTATGGTAAGCATTACATACATATTTACTGAATGAATAAAAGTGTACATTGTGTTCATCTAAGTTTAATATTTTTTTCATTTTGGAAAGTATCCGTTTTGGAAGCACATGGATTCAAAAGTCCTTATGAGTGATGATATAGGAGTAATGTTATTAAAATTGGGGAGAGAAGGGTATAAATATTCTACCTTATATCAATCGCAAAAAATTTGAACAAAAAAATCTGAATCTGGTAAGAATGCCCTTAACTTTAAATAGGAATTAATGCCCAAACTAGTGTGCTTATATACACCAAAGACCTTCCTGAATTAGTATACATACGTGGGCTTTATTTTTGCCAATTTCTAAAGTTATGAATGAAAAGGCTACTGTAGTGTGAATTGGTATAAATATAGTGTAAATTGGAACTCACTTTTCTTTTTTCTAGTGTCAGCCTCTATCTCCTTTTCTCAATAACACTGTACTACCCCAAGAAATCTGTATTCAATCAGAATAACAACAAAAGCTATAGATTTGAAGAAAAGGAAAAATCATGACTTGAGACATAGTGAATTTGAATAACTGGCCCAAAGTGGCACAACTACTAAATGGTGAAGCAACAGAATTATAATCCAGAGCTTCTTAGATAATATAGAATACAGCCATATAGTTGGGTTGTTTAAAGACTTCATAATAAGCAGTCACAACTTAAAGTGTGAAGTTGAAGGTTGTTTGTTATCTTTCATATACGTTTCCCGAAAAATGGAGAAGGAGGTGATAATACTGATGACCTGGTTGAAGGGTAGAGGGGATGTAGTTTACTGAGAAAGTCTGACTTGCTGACTGCAGCAAGATCCCAGGGGAAAAGGTGAGAACTTTTATTTTTAAATAGCTGTGGCACAAAACCAGGACAGATACACTGGTGGAGGTGAGGCGTGATGTCAGCAGAAACAACCAAGAAACTGCAGAAATTAGACTAAGGCCAATGATTTCTCAGCTGAGCGGCAAGATAAAGAATAAAAAAGCTAAATCCAATTGAGATTTGAAGAAGATGCACAACTGAGTGGTCAAATGGGTAGTGCTAGAAAATAACCATGAGAAATGTTGCAGGGGATTGCAAACACTATAGTAAACTGATAGCAAAGGAGAATGTTGGGAAGGGAATGAATTTGGTAGAGTTATGGTGATACACAATGATTACTTCCACTGAGGCCATGTAGATAAGTGGATAAACGTGGCCGAATTGACTGGAAAGCCTCGTATAATAAAACTAGGATGATGTGAAAAACATCAGGTTATTAGTGGTTATATCTATAATAAATGGATTGGTATGTGACTATATATCATCACAGAGAAAGTATTTTTGACTTCTGTGCTGTGTATATAAACTATGACAGAGAAATGCCTCCAAAGCAGCGTCAACTCTGACATTCGCAGGGCTCCAGAAAGAGTACAAATGGAGAACCACAGAGCATATGTCTCAGTGGTGAAAGCTGATGAATCAAGCTAACGAAGTATTAACTATATTCTATTATCTTACTTTGAAGATAAACTTTTATCACAGACTGAAAGTCCAGGTTAAGTAGATGGAGTCCCATCTCTGTCATCAGGCTCTGGAAGCTGTCTCAAATTGGTTGGTCAGAGGTTGTTTGGGTACCTGATAGCTACTTTAACTTGAATCTGAAACTCACCCCCTCTTGGTGAAAGGCAGGGCCAGAAAACGTCCTGAACAGGGCAGATTACCCTCCTGTCCGAATACCAAAAACTGAAATGCAGATGAAGTTAAATTCATTTTGTTTCACAAAGAAAACCACAAAAATATTGTAGAATGGAAAGACACTAGAGGTCGTTCCTCTAAACTTTTGAATTCAGCTTTTCCCAACCCCTTTCATTCCAAAATTAAGAAATTGCATTTTAATCTTTAAAGACATATATTGTAGTTGGAAAAAAAAATATCCAGTAACTGAAACTTTGCCAAGAAACAAGACATTCTAAATGTAAATTTCAGATCACTTTTAAATACTAGAAGTTGTATTAGCTGTAATTTACCTGCCCTTGCAAAACTACATTTCATAAATCACGCACAGAACTTCCTAGAGATTATTTTTTCCTCTGAGACATCTATGTACTAATAAAGAATAGTAATTAAAAAACTGCCTTCCATCCAAATATTAAATCCTTAACTGTATATTTTATGAAAAAAAATTTAAGCTTTCACCTATATATTGGCTTTTTAAAAGTATGCCTCTCTTCATATAACTATTCTACTTATCCATCTTTGTAGATATTCAAGGTTAAATGAGGTTGATTTATTATGCATTTAATGGTCTATAGCTGTCTGCTTACTCTATTTGGAAATTCTGGTTCCACTATTTTTATTAATTACAATGTGAATTTCCATTTAATGCTATATTTAAATTAATGGATTGATAATATATGCATACCAGAATTTTATGAATTATAAGTTTTATAATATAAATTACCTGATTTTAGTGTCTTTAAGACAATTTGATTTGAGAATACAGTGAATAAGATGGTTTACTATTTATTAAATGGTGCATTTCATAGGGCAATTAAACTTATTTCAAGAAATGATCAATCCAAATTGAATATAAAATTAATGTCTTAAGAAACTTAGGGGCATCACACATTTTGTAAAGTAATCAATCTTTTTCTCTTATGCCTCCCATTTTAATAAGTCAGTAACACTGTCAATGGTACCTGTGAAATTTCTCTCAATCCTGTCCATCTTCCCCACTCCTTCTGCTGCCCTTCTCATTTCCTAATCACACTTAGTATTACTGTAAATGATGAGATTAAATTGATCATAAATGATATTTCAGTCATCGTTTTTATAAGCAATATATTTAATTGTATAAGAAACCACAAAAAATGTCATTCATACATTGAAATTAAGTATTTTCAAAATTTAATTCATAGATATATCTTCAAATTTGTCTATTAAAACTGTGTATAGTATGTGTCTAATATTCAGTATATAAGATACACTCTACTGGACATTTCGAATTTTATATGACTTAATCTCTGACTTCAAGTGTTTTCCAAGCTAAAGAGTCCCAATCAAACATTTTTTACCTATTTTTATAATGGGGGAAGGTGGTAGCTACACGGTAGGAAAGTCACCATATTTAAGTCGACTGAGATGGTTTATCAAAGATTTGTCTCAAGGCCCACGAGGTCTTCCTCCTTGTACCTGGAGAATCATTAAGCTTTATCCACCAATCTCAACTTTTTACACACCCACACACATGCATGCATGCATATACACACCACGCACATATACAAAGTCACTGCTAGGCAGTTATGATGCTATTGGACCATCCTCATGGCTTAAAAGCAAAACAACAAATAACAAAAACCTCCTAAGTAACAGGAATCTTAGGGCTTTCACTCTTTCACCTGCACTGGTTACAATAAATGGTGCTGCGAAGACAATATGAAACTTCACATCTTGAGTCTTACCCACAAACCCACTCTGGTGAGAAATTGGTAAGCTCTGAGAATGGTAAAAGCTAGTTAACCTTTCCATTATAAGGTGTGTCTCCTGGCATTTCATAAGTAAGATCCCATTACCTTAAATATGAAAAGAAACTTTCAGTTCAAGTTGTGGATTTGACTCATATTATGTACCATGAGAGATTCACTATGCCTTTTTAATATGTTCCTGATGAGGGAGGAATACAGCATAAAATCAAATTTTATTTGAAAATTGCCATATAAAAATGAAATTTTCTTTGGTATCTGAACTTTATTCAAGTTGAGAAATAGTTTTCAACCAGTTGATTTTGTCAAGCAGTCTAAAACAATCTAGTAAACAACCATTAGCAGCTAAATATATTAATAATATCTGAAAGAGAAGTACATGTATAAATAGAGGTCAAATTTTTAAATAAGTAATATTAAGAGCAAATATATTGTAATGACACATTGACTTCTAGCCTCTGAGCCTAAAAGATCTGTTTTGGGGCTTCCCTGGTGGCGCAGTGGTTGAGAGTCCGCCTGCCAATGCAGGGGACACGGGTTTGTGCCCTGGCCTGGGAAGATCCCACATGCCACAGAGCAGCTGGGCACATGAGCATGGCCGCTGAGCCTGCGCGTCTGGAGCCTGTGCTCCACAACGGGAGAGGCCACAGCAGTGAGAGGCCCGTGTACTGAAGAAAAAAAAAAAAAGATCTGTTTTGCCTTAAATGTCTAGTTACTAGAAGAATTTAATTATTGTGAAAAGGAAGCCCCATTTGTTGTTAATTATAAATTTAAATTCACAAAATATATCCGTTTACTAACATAATTAAATCCTGTATGTCATAAATTCCTGAGTATTATCTTTCTTTTCCTTTTCCTAAAACTGCTAATGGATAAATACTATCATTTAAATAATTTTGAAAGATCTTTCCCAGTGTAACTGAAGAATGAAAATGCAGGAAAAGTCTTCCTATTAGTTCTTTATCATCGAGAATGATACTATAAATCCAATTAACTATATTAATATTTCAACGTGTTCTAGCATGTTCTTATTATTCTTTGAGTGGTTCTTATTATTCATTGAGTGATTTAGAGGCCATTAACTACAAACACGAGAAAGAAAAGCAACCCGACACAGAAGATTCACATTTCAAACACCAGGGCAGGTGTGCCCTGGTATTCCGGAGGAGGGCATCTACAGTGATCATTTTCTTATTTCAGATACAACTTCTGAAGATAATACAATTAGTTTTAAACATAATCTTCACAACCTGCCTTATGATTTATTTTGCCCTATTATTTTGCCATCTTTCTTCACCACCTCCGCCAACTTTCAGTAGAGAAACAGCTTTAATTATTTAACACTTTTTAATTATTTAACACTTTTCAAGCTTTCTTTGCCTCAGCTTCCATATTTGTATACTTACCTATTCTCTCTCCCCTTATACAATAAAAAGAAACATGGTTCCTTTAAACTTTGTATTCTTAGTTTCTGGAACAGTCCCTGGTAGACTATAATGAATTCTTGTTCAACATGCTTTAATATTAACAAACAAACAAATTTGCTAATCCACCACTAAGTGCCCAGCACTATGCTAATTACTTCAAATAAAATAGTAAGCAAAAGGCATATGGTCTCTGAGTAAATGGAGCTAACAGTTCAGTGGAAAAGGCAGACACAAAAGAAAGGAAGCCACAATGAGTCTAGCATATGTTTGCCCAAATGTCCACAGTGAACTCATGGTAGGAATGGACTCTCCCAGGAAGGACGTTTATCTTGAAATGCAGGGTTAAAGAGAGCCCACCAATCTGAGACTGAACTGATAATCTGAATAGGGACTCCCTATTTTTACCTAAAAGTTTATTGGACTAATTATAAACACCTAAAACAGCATCTAAGTAGCTATGTATTTGTTGGAAAATGGATAATGACACAAGCCTCATATAAGAAATTGAAAGTCACATTTCAATAAATATTGTAATAATTCATTAAAATATGTCAAAGGTTGATACTTGAAAGGGGAGTGCACATTTGTTTGCTTTGAATTTTTAATTTTTGTGGTTTATTGTGTGCATTTATGGACATCCACATAATTAAAAGAGAACTAAAATGTGTTGATCATACGAATCCCAAATAAAACCAAAGACAAATACATTAAACTCTTATTATACTGTGGCTTTCCTTGAATATCCTTAGAAAAATTAGAGTCCTCCATGACTTTATTTGCAAATAATTGAAAATAAAAATTCTAGCCTTAATTTGAAAAAATAAGGTAGCTCGTTAATTTGAACGATTTGGGCAAGTTGTTCTTAAAATGTCAGGACTTCGAATCCTGAGCAAATTTTGTGCCGACTATATTTTCCTGATATTTTTGTTCACACTGGTATATGATGTGCATAAACTAGATTTAAGAAAAAACATATACTTCAAAATGATCTTGCTGCTAAGTTATTTTTATAAAATCAGATTATATTTGGAAAAATGGTTGACACTTTCCCTAAGTATTTTTAAATTCACTAAGTATATTCACAAAGTACATTTAAAGTACAACTTTGATTTAATTATATGAGTTACTGCCTAAAGTGCATAAGCCTAAACCTAACAAAAGTGCACAGCTTTTCTGGAAATCAAAGTTTCCACAAGTTACTCTGATCACTAGGACTGCTGTAGGGTGTTCCACTGTGGATGCCCACATGCCAGACTAGACGGACAAAGACCTGAAGGTAATGGCACATATTTAAGGTTCTTTTAATTTTTTCTTTCTAATTTTAAAGTAGATTATCAGTATTTGCAAAATGGCTAGCTGCATATAAAAGAATGAAATTAGAACACTCCCTAACACCATACACAAAAATAAGCACAAAATGGATTAAAGACCTAAATGTAAGACTGGAAACTATAAAACTCATAGAGGAAAACATAGGAAGAACACTCTTTGACATAAACCACAGAAAGATCTTTTTTGACCCACCTCTTAGAGTAATGGAAATAAAAACAAAAATGAACACATGGGACCTAATGAAACTTAAAAGTTTTTTGCAGAGCAAAGGAAACTATAAACTAGACGAAAGGACAACCCTCAGAATCGGAGAAAATATTTGCAAGTAAAACAACGGACAAAGGATTAATCTCCAAAATATATAAACAGCTCATGCAGCTCAATATTAAAAAAACAAACAACCCAATCAAAAAATGGGCAGAAGACCTAAATAGACATTTCTCCAAAGAAGACATACAGATGGCCAAGAGGCACAAGAAAAGATGCTCAACAACACTAATTATTAGAGAAATGCAAATCAAAACTACAATGAGGTATCACCTCACACCAGTTAGAATGGGCATCTTCAGAAAATCTACAAACAATAAATGCTGGAGAGGGTGTGAAGAAAAGGGAACCCTCTTGCACTGTTTGTAGGAATGTAAATTGATACAGCCACTATGGAGAACAGTATGGAGGTTCCTTAAAAAACTAAAAATAGAATTACCACATGACCCAGCAATCCCACTACTGGGCATATACCCAGAGAAAACCATAATTCAAAAAGACACATGTACCCCAAAGTTCATTGCAGCACTATTTACACTAGCTAGGTCATGGAAGCAACCTAAATGTCCAACAATAGACAAATGGATACAGAAGTTGTGGTACACATATACAATGGAATATTACTCAGCCATAAAAAGGAACAAAATTGGGTCACTTCTAGAGACATGGATGGACCTAGAGACCGTCATGAAGAGTTAAGGAAGTCAGAAAGAGAAAAACAAATATCGTATATTAATGCATATATGTGGAATCTAGAAAAATGGTACAGATGAACTGGTTTGCAAGGCAGAGATAGAGACACGTATGTAGAGAACAAACGTATGGACACCAAGAGGGGAAAGCGGGGGGTGCGTGGGATGAACTGGGAGACTGAGATTGACATATATACACTAATATGTATAAAATAGATAACTAATAAGAACCTGCTGTACAGCACAGGTAACTCCACTTCACTGTACAGCAGAAACTAACACAACATTGTAAAACAACTATACCCAAATGAAAAAAAAAAAAAAAAGGTGCAAATTCTTCTGATGTACAGTGTCATTTAAAAAAAAGAAATACAAATCTTCCAGCAAGAGATCATTTATAGCATATTTCCTTCAGATTTATTTTTTATCAATCAAGATAAAGCATGTTATTTAATGTTTATTGGTTACCCATTATTATACAAATGAAAGCTATTTTATAATGGCTTTGTAGGTAAAAATCACCTGGTATCTCATATGTTCATATTTGGTAAATTGTTTTCAGCCTATTTAAATTCACTATTTACCATAATTGAAATAAAATAAATGAAAATCAATGAAGCCCAGGCAAGTTTCATAAACAACAATTGCCTATAAAACCTCAATGTCTTGGGACAGTGATACTTAAGAATCCATAAAAGGTAAAAAGATAGGGGCTTCCCTGGTGGCGCAGTGGTTGAGAGTCCGCCTGCCGATGCAGGGGACACGGGTTTGTGCCCTGGTCCGGGAAGATCCCACATGCCGCGGAGCGCCTAGGTCCATGAGCCATGGACGCTGACACTGTACATCTAGAGCCTGTGCTCCGCAATGGGAGAGGCCACAACAGTAAGAGGCCCGCGTACCGCAAAAAAAAAAAAAAAAAAAGGTAGAAAGATAGAAAACTAACTAAGAATACGAACCTTACAGATTACTTGCTAGGCTCTCATATTACAGATGAGAAAAGCTAGTTCTGAAAGAACCAGAATCCCTGATTCATACTCCTGAGGACTTGCTCATGAATGTCATGAAGAGTATTCTCTCTTCACAAAATTGCTGTCTGTAAAGTACCGCACTGCATGCTTGACCTGTGAGCTGGTCATTTGCTCTCTTGGCTTCACCTTGTCTTGATTCATGGTCAAAAATATCTCCAATTCAACCCAAGAAGCACTATGCCTCTCTCAAGCCTTTATGTGGAGTAAAACTAAAACTAGAGGAAAACATTCAGAAAAGCAAACCAATCGTTTCAAATGTATTCCTTATGTAACAGAATTCTTCAAATAAAATCATCTGTAACAAAGAATAATTTCCCACATTCCTTAAGATTTTGTTTTTTAATGAAGTGCAGTTTAGGTAAATATTATTCTTATGGCTTAATTTTGTCACCGTGAGAAAAACATATGTGTTCCTTATCAAACTATTAAAATACATTCCTCTGAATATTCTTTCTTTTCCTCCCTATCCTATGTTAAGATTATAGATCATCATCAAATTTCTACTAAGATAATAAATATGATTGTGTCAGAGACTTTCCCAACAAATACCATTCACCTTGGAAGATGATGAATTGATATATGTCCATCGTAAAATGTCCAGACTAATGCAGTCAATTCATCCATATGGCCAGCGTGTTCTTTCGGTGATGGACACCCTCTGACAATTTAATGCTTCATTTGCTTAGCTGGTACTTCATTCAACTTTCTTAAAAAATTGTCTAGTGACTTTGAGAAGGTATATTTGAAGATACTCCTACACATCTCATTTCCAACTACCACTCTTTATCTTCTCTTTGCTTTTTTGAAGGTATAGTTTTTCAAAATTAATTATTGTAGTTAGAAAAGGAAATACAGGCTTTGTAAAGAAAAGTTTTTGAAAAAATTAACTATTAGTTGAGACCATGCCATGGTAAAGTTTGCCTATCAAGTCATTCTGAAATGGCGCAGGACCCTATGGTCCTTGCCCCCCATGTCCTCAGCCTGCCTTCTGTCTGTGGAAAAACTTTAGCCAAAGAATATGTTTAACCAGAGAAGTGAGAAAATGCGGAAACAAAGGAAAACAGTCAAAGGAGAACAAATAATAATAGTTTAGTCATTAAGCATAGTCAAGGACCTTTAGTTCCTCCTCAAGGGCTATAGATAATATTCTGAGCCATATCCTGTGAGCTGTCTTATAGGTACTGAAATCCCCACCGAGTGGAAGAGATTAACTACAGGATGACCAGACTGTAGCCATGACATAAGCTGCCACGGTTCTGAGAACTGGCCTCAAAGAAATGGGAACAAACCGACCCTGGGACTGAAGATTAACTGTACTTAAAACAATCAAGATGACACTGGTCAGACCACCGCATGACCAATTTCAAGATGACTGTCAGAGTTGACCATGCTGTTTCTGCATATAGCCCCTTCCCTCTGTCTATAAACACTCTTGCCCCCTGATTGTCGGTTGGGGGGGTGGGAAGTTAGCCTATGGACAGGAGTCCGCCCTGCCCCACCCCCACCCCCAGTTGCCAGCATCCAATATAAGCAAACGTTCCTTTCCACCAACCTTGCCTCTTTATTGGCTTTTGAGCTGCGAGCAGCTAGACCCCACTTTCAGTTACAATTCTTCTAAGTGTATGAGGAGATTTACAAAGAATGTAAGACCCTCTCACTGCCTCAAGTTTCTCTTAATCCAGTTAGAGAAACAAAGGTTATACAAACAAGGAAAGGGAAAAATATATACCAACATATTCATTTATATCTCAGTAACTATGTTGAACACTCACTCTGTGCCAGGGGCTGTTTTAGGCATTGGGAGGCAGCAGTAGACATGGTCTCTGCTCTTCTGAAGATTTCTTTCTAATGGCGCAAGACAAATGATACAAAGCAAATAAGCAAAGTGATATGAGGGAATAGATAGTTGCTGGGCTGGCTGTTCTAAAACTGTATGGTAGGAAAGATGTCTGTAAGGAGGAGACATCTGAGCAGAGATCTAGATACAGCGAGGGAACGAGTTTTGTGAATATCTCCTGGAAAATTTACCTGCAGAGGAAACAACAATGTACAACCCTCAGGATCGAGTAAGACTTGGTATAGAAAGTGAGAATAAGTGGGTGATAGCAGAAGATGTCAGGGGAACTCCAAATTTAGAAACAAGTGTTTCTAATAAGGAATGGTGTATATAATTCATGATTTATCAAAGAAAGGTTGTGTCATGTTGCTAAACTCAAAAAGTAGGAGGAATATTTAGAAAATTCAAGAAAATTACACAAAATATTGTTTTATCTTTCAATGCTGGGTTATGAGTTTTATCCAATATCTTATTTTCCTCCTCTAGAAATTTTTCACGTTTCTAAAATTTAATATCTATAATTTAAAAAGTGTACAATTATGTACAGTTGACTCTTGAATTAACACAGGCTTGAACTACATAGGTTCACTTACATGAGCATCTTTTTCAGTAAACACTTACTACAGTACTACTTGATCCATGGTTGGTTGAATCCACAGATGTGGAACCAAGGACACGGAGGGCCACTGTAAAATTATACATGGATTTTCCACTGCACAGGGGATCAGTGCCCCTAATCCCTGCATTGTTCAAGGGTAAACTGTATTGCAAAATATATTTATGCTAAAATAACATTCAATACCTGATATTTTATTGACGGTTGTTTTCTTGTAAGGAAGTGATTCCACAGGTGAGTCTTAAAAGCATAATTACCACATGAGACTTATTTAAAAGATAATATTGTGGAAAAGTAAACTGGGGTGTTAAATAGAGTAGGCCCAGCTCTGGCTGTATTTAGATCTGAAATCTCTCCTCCAACACTACTTCCTTTATTATAGAGTGGTCATTCTGTTTGTGACTTGTAATGAATTGAAAGCATAGTGAGGATTGTCTAGTGAATAGTGTAGACAATAAACACTGAATTGTGAAGGACAGATGATCACTGTGAACTTGGACTGGTCAGTGCTAACATGGACTCTAGTTTTTCAAACCCACAAGCTTTCAGGAAGTAAAGGTGAACTTGGTTTCAAATAATATAGAGCTTTACTCATCAAGGAGATGCCACGACAACTAAAATGCAAAGAACAACACAATCACAGAGGATGAAATACAGAAACATACTGAAATCCAGGCTAACCCTGGCACATGTGAACTTCAAAAAAATAGTACAAATCTAGCTATTGTTCATATTTCACAAATAATAAAATAATTTGTTTACTCAAGTTAATGTGGCATATTTCTCCTAGTTTTGATTTACACATAATGTGGTATCATATTCTTCAAGATTCTTTGGATGCACAGTATAAAATACCTAAAGAATAATGGAGGAAATAAAATTTTACCTATTTTAGAAAATGTATAATGCAAGTTTACTTTCTGTAAAGAAAGTTTGATGTACTTCTCCTAGTTGATATTTCAGTGAAGAATGTGAATATCTTCAATGTGAATATTGCTTAGCTGCACAAAAAATTATCAATTATTTATTTTTACAAGATTATTTGCAGAATGTTATTTACAATTTATTATTTACAGAATATTTTTGTAGTCTCTGTAATCCGTTTTTAAAAAACATATCTTGCTTCCTTCCTGTATTCTTATACATTTTCTCTTTTATATCATAGAAAATCTTCCCGATTTTCTTGAGAATTTTTAATTAAATTTTGATTAAATTAAATTTAGACTACTATATTTGTAGTTTGATCTTCCATTTTCTTTCATGGTGACTTTAGCTTTAAGTTTAAAATACAGCTCTAAGTGAGATTTTAGCTCAACTTATATATTCACATGGACTCAGGAAACATTTAGAGCTTGTAAGAAACCATTTTTAGTTTTCCAGGAAATAGAGGAAGACACCTTTGTTACAGGGGAGAAATTAATCATAGCAAAATAATGAAGCTAATACCTATCTTTCCATTTTTTAAATTTACTCATACATTTGTAATATTTTTGTCAAGAAACGCTTCACTAAGGGGATACCCGGGCAACAAAGATATACAGCCCAAGAGGGCAAGAAGGTTCAAGCACTTCTTGTCCAATATTGACAGGCTGGGGAGCTTTTACAGAGGGACAGAAGTACCAGTGCAGGAGGTAGAGTGCCATCCACTACTAGCTTCCCTCAGCTTCTGCCAATGTCTGCCCTCACCTCTTCTCATCAGACCTCATCAGACCCCTTCTGTAGGCCACCCCAGCCAGACCTGCCTTTCTATTTCATCCCGTGATCTCATTCTTCTTCCTTATTGCTTCACGTCAACATAGCTTTAGTTATAGTCCCTGAAACTGTCTCTTCTCCTCCCCAACACTAGTACCTTTAGGACATCATGTCCCTACACATAAAAATCCTCACCCACTGACAACTATTATCACTTTATTTGCTTTCCAGATTGAGTATAGACAAAAGAAAATCTCATCTTTCATAATCTAAATCAATACCCGTAGAAATATGCTTTGAATTGCAGGTGAGGTAAAAGGATGAGAAGGGATAACTAACAATTTTGACAAATGACCTTTTTAAAAAAAATTCTCATTGGGATTTTTTTAACTGTATTGTGGCATATTTAAAGTGTACATTGTGGTGATTGGATATAGTTATACATTGTGAAAAGATTCCCCTCAACTAGTAAATGAGACCATCCATCAATTCACATATTTACTTTTTTTTTTGTTTTTTGATAAGAACATTTAAGTTCTCTTCCTAGCAAATTTCAATTATATGACCCATTGTTATCAACTATAGTCACCATGTTTTACATGAGATCATCTGACCTTATTCATTTTATAGCTGAAAGTTTTCACCTTTATGGTACAGGTTTGAAAAGCCTTACTTAACACCATACACAGTGACTATGGGTAGTTATAATGTATACACAATAAAGATTTTACAGTGAAGAGGCCATTATCTCCATTTTCTATACCTAGACCTTGATGTCTGGAAATTTCAGGTGTTTGTGAGGATTTTCTGACCTAACTTTGGTGTCAGATAGTGCCATGTCTGTGGATAAACCATGACTGAGACTGTTTAAGATTAAATGCATGCTAAGAAAAATGCATTTTTGATCAAACAATCAAGACAAGAAATAATACTGACTTTTAAAATAGAGTATATTATGGATGATAAGGTGAAAATAGCAGTAAAATATAAATCACGTAGACTGACAATGAAAGATAGAAGAAAAAAGCAGAGATTTCCTGAACTGAATAAAGGAAATCACTGCAATTCTGCTGCCAGATGAAAGAAAATAAACTTGGGGACACAGAAAGCAACAAATACAAGGAAATACATTAAATAGTCAACAACAACAAAAACAACAAAACCATAAAGCTAAGCCAAACCATCTTAATCTTGAATCTTGGAATTGCAGAAATGTAGTGACATACGTTGAGATGAAAAATGTCTATAAAAATGCCTACGCTTCTTTGATTAATGGCTAAAAATTAGGTGCAACATTGAAGAAGGTAAAAACTGCTTTCCTCAGGGCAAGCAAAAGCAAACATGTGTATATGTGTAATTGTGCAAGCAGACACTTCACACAAACATAGGACTGTATGTGAGCATCTGAGAACAGCATGTAATTTTAGCGTGAAATCCTGGATACTAAAGTTTAGTTTTTAAAAAAATTATATGTTTGACTGTTTACATAAATCCATAATATTTATTTCATATAGCAGGAATGTCTGGTAATAGAAATGTCAATTGGTTTCAATAACTTATTTTGATACAATATCCATCACAGTAAAGTATTAATGGCAAAAGCAAAATCATGTAATATGTTCTAGAATTGGGAATGATGTAACTCAGAGGAAAGTACTTTGTAACAAAGCAACGTACCAATGTAGTGTTCAGATTTAACATGATTTGACATATCTGATATAGAAAAGTACTGAAAATGACAGCTAAGTAAGTCTTCAAACAAAATATGACAGTATTCTTTGTCTGCTTTTCCTTCATTACTTTTAAGTTATGCAGCGAAAGTGACTTAATCATTTAAATCATAAACAGAAGGACGTTAATGGCTAATATAGCAAAAAATAAAAGGACCATCTCATTTGAGCCAATTTACCTTATCATTATTTTAATGTTTTTACTTTTCCAGTATAGTAACTATATAAAAATATAGATTTAAAAATCATAATTTTTCTAAAGGAAATCAAGTGAGTGCAGTTTGTGAATTATGCCTTTTATTTTCTATATTCTGATGCTTTGATATCTAGGGCTCTTGCTGACCCTGCAGAGTAACCTAATTCCTAAAAATAGCAAATAACTCACTAGAAGTACATCTTTCACATGCAAGCCAACCAATCCAGAGCCCATACCCCTTACCACCTTCTTTATAGGGATTCCACATTCTCAGCTATTACCTACATAGGGTCAGGCACCAGACAACTAAGGACAGCCCTTATGCCTCAAAGTCCATCGAAATTACTCAAACTAGCCAATGCTAAATCTGCTTGCTGTGCCTCAAGCATTCCTCCCCACAGAAACCACAAATGTTTCCATACATGTTCTCTTCTCCTACAATTCTCCCTCATTCCCTCTACCTTCTGACCAATCCTGGTGCTTCCCCATGTGACCCTGCATGATGTCTGTGCCTCCTGTTTCTAGGGAACTATGAGTAAACACTTCCTTCATGGCAGCTGTTTCCATGTCTGCATATCTTATCATACCTGATTAAAACAAACCCCAGGTACTATTAAAACAGTACTATTTTCGATTAAATCTTAAAAAGAAAGGCCATTTGATAACAGGGTTATCAAGGGGTTTTTTGGTCCATATAATGACATTAGAATTAAAATATCTTTCTGCTTCTGACAAAATTTTGGTTACAATTTAAGGTATGACCACAAAAATAATTTTAAGGAGTTTAAATTTTAATTGGACATTATTTTATCAAACTCATTAGTTGTGCAAGTTTCAATGTAGCAGTTACAAATTTAAAGGCTTCATTTTTAGACTACTTCATGACGCCTTATGTGCAGTGAAACACTTTCACTGAAATGTATGTCAAATCCTAGTTTCATACTGTCCTTTGATACATTTGAGTTTGCCTACTGAGATACGAAAGGCATGATTTTAAATTATATTATCATTTAACATAATTAGCAAAATGTTAATGGCTGAAACAATAATGACAAATACATTGGTTTTACTTTCCTTTTAAACTATACCTAGAAAAAAATATTTTCACTTATGAAGAACTGATATTCTTTTTTTAAAAAATTTATTTATTTTATTTACTTATTTTTGGCTGCGTTGGGTCTTCGTTACTGCACGCGGGCTTTTCTCTAGTTGCGGCAAGCGAGGGCTACTCTTTGTTGCGGTGCGCGGGCTTCTCATCGCGGTGGCTTCTCTTGTTGCAGAGCACGGGCTCTAGGCACGCAGGCTTCAGTAGTTGTAGCATGCGGGCTCTAGAGTGCAGCCTCAGTAGTTGTGGCACACGGGCTCAGTAGTTGTGGCACATGGGCTTAGCTGCTCCACAGCATGTGGGATCTTCCCAGACCAGGGCTCGAACCCGTGTCTCCTGCATTGGCAGGTGGATTCTCAACCACTGCGCCATGAGGGAAGCCCAGAACTGATATTCTTATGGTGGTGTGATGCTATGCTCTTCACTCACAAGGAAAACTTTACTAATTTCAAGTCAAACTTGGGTGCAATGATGGGAAGATGTATACTATATAAATGTAATATTTACCCATTTTGCCTAGATTCCATGGAGCACTGCTTTCTCCTTATTTTACCGAATAGTAATATGTTAATCAAACCAAGAAATTCCTGCCTAACAAGACATCTCATACTAGAATATAGGTCAGAGAATAGGAGAACCAAGAAAGAAGTGCTAATAAATATCTACTGCTCATTCCACAAAGACAGAAAACCATAGAGGAAAAGAAGAGAAAAGAAGTCCTCTTCAGATTTCTCAACTCTGGAGTCTCCTTAATCAGCAATGTTTTAAAAATGTGGAGATGAGCCTAGCTTGCCAGCTTTTTTCTATTTAATATAAATATTTTAATAAATCTCACATGGCTAGCTGCTATTAACATTATTTCCTCTAGAAGTAAAGAGATTTCTATAGTAAACACATAGAAAGGACATAATACCTCTGATTATACCTGTGTAGAAGCAGAAAACTCTTTAAGGATTGGCATTGTGGACTGAGAAGGTTGAAGCATGGCTCTCTTCAATCCTCCTTCCCTTCCCTTGCACATAAAACTACCTGAATTCCATTGAAATAGACAAACCACTGTCGTGACTTACAGACAGTGTATTACTTTGCTAGGGCTGCTATAACAAAGTACCACAGACTTGGTGGCTTAGACAACAGAAAGTAATTGTTTCATTGTTCTGAAGGCTAGAAGTCCCAGATTGTTAGCGTGGTTGGTTCCTTCTGAGGACCATGAGAGAAAGATCTGTTCCAGGTCTCTCTCTTTGGCTTGTGGATGGCTGTCTCATCCCTGTGTCTTCATATCATCTTCTCTCTTTTCATGTCTGTGTCCAAAGGTCCTCTTCTCATAAGGACACAAGTCATATTGAATTAGGGCCCATTCTAAGGACCTCATTAATTTAATTACCTATTTAAGGATCTTATCTCCTGTCATACTCTAAAGTAATAAGAGTTAGGACTTCAGAATATGAATTTTGGAGGAGGACAAAATTCAGCCCATAACAGATGGCATTCCTGATTATTGGAAGCTGTGACCAAGAAACTGTCTTGCAGAAGCAGAGATAGCAGGTCCATGGCAGATACTGCCCTCTTACCTTCAGAGTTCAGTGTGTGGGGTATGCAAAAGAGATGAAGCCAGGCAAGTACTCTATTACAGACATCCAGTGAACAGAACAATAGGACACCGAATTTACCTTCCCAGACTTCTTTGTAGAAAAACATCGCACTCGAAAAGGCATGCACATCACCTATTATAGATAATTTTCTATTTCCTAAAACGTTCACTTTTTCATTCTTCTACCATTATGCAGGTTTTGTTTTGTTTTGTTTTGTTCCTTAGAGAAATAAATCTTTAATGAATGTCCTTTAAATTTCTACTATAACATTCTCACTGATGATCTCTGGACGCCAGAAGACAAATGCTTTTTAATCTATCTAACTAAAGCAAAATGTTGCTTCTAATGGTGCCTCTTGCTATATTAATACCTTACTTAGGAAATTTTACCCTTTTCTAAAATTTAAGGTTCCCAAAATACAGATGAAGCAAAGGCCACGTAAGGCATCAAGCTGAGAAAATGTACTTCTGATGTTTGAGGTTTTTGTGCTTATTCAGTTTAATCATTTTAATGCCCCATTAATTTTTATATTAATCATAAAAATTCTGGATTTTTCTAATGTTGAAACCATTATATAATTCCTATCACATTCTT
Organism: Tursiops truncatus; assembly: GCF_011762595.2. NCBI lineage: Eukaryota > Metazoa > Chordata > Mammalia > Artiodactyla > Delphinidae > Tursiops > Tursiops truncatus. The sequence continues at coordinate 18,665,163 of NC_047036.1, forward strand.
TATTTGCATACATTAAAACAGAGTTAGATAATATCCAGGATTCACCACAGACACTCATTAACCATTTCCCAACTTAGACTCCACTTCTGGGGTAAAATCGTGAATATGAGAACAGAGAAAGATAACCAGGCGCAAAGACTGTTTTATACTGCTTTGAATATTTTAGATAGTGCAAACAGATTATGAAGTTCTGTTTCAAAATTACTTGTCAAAAACACTGCTCATTCTTCAAGATCTGTGTCAATGATTAGCTCTTCATCACTCCCATAACCCCTGCACTGCTCTCCTCAGAAGTTACCAATAATTTTGTGTTTTGCCATCATGCCATTCTTTTGCTTCATGCACTCTTATGACCAGGGAACACACACAGAAGATCTAAACTCCACACCACAGCCAACAAGACCTGCAATATTTGGTTCCTGACAACCTCTTGGGCTTCATCCTCTCACTCACTCACATTGTTTACTCAATCCAGCCACCCTGGAATTCTCTTTTTTTTTTTTTTTTTTTTTTATGGTACGTGGGCCTCTCACTGTTGTGGCCTCTCCCGTTGCGGAGCACAGGCTCCGGACGTGCAGGCTCAGCGGCCATGGCTCACGGGCCCAGCCGCTCCGCGGCATGTGGGATCTTCCCGGACCGGGGCACGAACCCGTGTCCCCTGCATCGGCAGGCGGACTCTCAACCACTGCGCCACCAGGGAAGCCCTGGAATTCTCCTTTGTCCCTCACATATGACAAGCTCGTTCGTCCTAGGACCTTTACATTAGCTCTTGCTTCTGCTTAGTAAACTCGCCCTACAAGTGATCACATCACAATTCCTCTTGGCCATTCATATCTGGGCTTAAATTATTTCACTTCAGAGAGAGTTTCTCTGACCACCAATCAGAAGTGAATTCCTAGTGTCTTCCTAATACATCAACTTGCTACTTTGACTTGATTGTACTTTATTAAACTCTAATCATTTCTTATAAATCAATAATTCATTTGTTGATTTTCTGTCCCTCTCAATCACACTGTAAACTCCATAAAAGCAGAAGAATATCAGGTTTGTTCAACATTATCCCAGGGCAATCAAATCGGTGCTTGGAATACATCGGGGGAAAATTGTGGAATAAATGAATGAATCATTGGATGAATGCACATAATAAAGTTCATTCATGCATACATGAATATATGCTAGACACTATACTTGGCACTGAGAAGCAGTTTAAGGTTTAAGGAGCACACATTATTTCAAAGTTGCCATTACCATTGAAACTAGAATACAATTTTCAAGTTAGGTAGAGAAGATTCAGTTTATCTATTCAGTTTATCTATTCATTTAAGTTTAATTTGGACCTCCAAATATGTATGTGTTTCTTCCAATACCTTCTCTTGTAAAGAGGTATCTATTTCCACATCTCAAGTTCAGCTAGCCCTGTGATTTAAAAGACGAAATGTAAATATCTGATACTTTCAGCAAGATCGGAATCAAGTTGTAATCTCTGCTTTCTCTAGGCTAAGAACTTAACTTTTTAAGTGTCCATGTCTTCATCTAAAATGTAGTCTAGGGCTTCCCTGGTGGCACAGTGGTTGAGAGTCCGCCTGCCAATGCAGGGGACACGGGTTCGTGCCGCTGTCCGGGAAGATCCCACATGCCGCGGAGCGGCTGGGCCCGTGAGCCATGGCCGCTGAGCCTGTGCATCCGGAGCCTGTGCTCCGCAACGGGAGAGGCCACAACAGTGAGAGGCCCGCGTACCGCAAAAACAAAAACAAAATAAATAAAATAAAAAAATAAAATGTAGTCTATACAGCAGTCATTAACCACGTGCATGAGGTATTGAGCACCCGAAATGTGGCCAGTGCAACTGAGGAGTTAAATTTTTCATTTCATTTGATGCTAGTTAATTTAAATTTAAAACTTGGAGCAATGTAAAAGATTCCCCATAAGAAAAATCTGAAAAGTACTTCGCTGATAATGATAAATTTACTTCCTATTAAAAATTATACCATTCCCTTATGTTCCTGTTAGGTAATGTGCAAACGTATCACCATATGTGGTAAGAGGCCTAAAATCGAGTCCTGATATTATGTGTGCATTGGCATCAGGGGAAAGCCTGGAGGGCCTCCAATGTCCTAATGGCAATTGCTCCTCCCTACTGTGTTCCTAGGGATAAGATCCCTGCTCAAACAACCCTTCTAGTCGTGGGCACCAGGCACAGTATCTGATTTTCCCTGAGGGGCAAATGTCAGTGTCCTGACAGCCCACAAGATTGTTCACACAAGCCAATCACATCCTCCTGCAGGAACCAGAGGCCATCTCATCCCCTTGTTATTCTGAAGCCTGCCTACCACAGCCCTTAGCCGTTCATTCTTCCCAAGTGCTGCCCCCATGTGGCCCTGTGCAACGCAGCATCCTCCTGTCCCAGGCTGCCAGTATATGGGACTAAAAACCTACTGTCAATCTCACCTGTCCAGTGTCAGGTGTTCTGCTTTCAGCCATCACCATAACTCCAGAGCAGAGATTCCTCCACCAACAAGGTGAAAAGGAAATCAAAACACAATTAACATTTGATCATTGTGAATATTCTTTTTTATGGGGAATAGTTTATATGTGTTGAGTATAAATTTAAAACTTATAAATAGCATACCTATCCAATGGTCTATTATCCTAATCCAGCCTATTAACACTGTCAATAAAAAGTATTTCTTTTAATTTTCATAATCAGTGCCATTCATATGCATATAATTTGAATAATAAGAATGCCACTATTCACTGATTTTTTTTTCTCTACAAAAACAGCAGTTATGAATGGTTCAACTTAATATTTGCAAAATATTTTTTCATGCTAGATAACAGTGTGTAAAGATGCTGCATTACTTTACTGAGCAGCTGGTATCCAGATTCCTCCTAGTGTTGCTTTAAGTCTGGCAGGTCCTGGAAGGTAAAACTCCACTTTCCAGATTCTTTCGAAGCTAGAACTTTAAGTGGTTTATTTACTGCCAATGAGATGTTCTCTAAGATATCTGAATTCATCTGGGAACAAAGTTCTGCAGAAAGAGCAAGGACAGTGATGTTAGGATCACCCAGTTACTGGTCTAGATCTGGCAGCAGGGCACAGGTCTCAGCCAGCTCTTCCATCACAGCTTCCGGATACTTGCTTGTACTGAAGGTCATGTGTTCCTGCAGCTAATCATGCTGTGCTGGATTCTTTCTTTCTTTCTTTCTTTTTGGCTGCGTTGGGTCTTCGCTGCTGGGCGCGGGCTTTTTCTAGTTGCGGCAAGCGGGGGCTACTCTTCATTGCGGTGCGCGGGCTTCTCATTGCGGTGGCTTCTCTTGTTGCGGAGCACGGGCTCTAGGTGTGAGGGCTCAGTAGTTGTGGTGCATGGGCTCAGTAGTTGTGGCTCGCGGGCTCTAGAGTGCAGGCTCAGCAGTTGTGGCGCACGGGCTTAGTTGCTCTGTGGCATGTGGGATCTTCCTGGACCAGGGCTCGAACCCGTGTCCCCTGCATTGGCAGGCGGGTTCTTAACCACTGCGCCACCAGGGAAGTCCCTGTGCTGGATTCTTGATCCACGAATCCTGACTAAGATGGTTTGGTCCTGGAGCCAACCCTTTTCCTCCAGTCTCGTTATTGTACCCAATGGAGAAAAGCCTTGGGCAGACCATTCCTTTGATGATGTTCTAAGTCTCATTCCAGGAAGTCCAGATAGCACTTGCACCTCCTACCCTAACATAGTTTTAAATGTACTTCTGCATAAAAATTAACTTTCTGCTTAACATAGTGACTTCTGTTACGTTTGACTGAACTCTCGATTTATACTAGTTTATGGGAGTGAATCACCACGATTATGCACCCCTCAGCAACACAGTTTAGGTGTACTGTGATTGGCAATTACTTCTATCTTCATCATTTCACTGCCTTGCAGTGATGCGATGGCTAATTTTATATGACTGAACTTTTCGAACCCACTTAAAGTATGATGCCACATTTCACATACTTTTGAATCATACCTAAATCTTCTGGGTCCCAGAATCACTGATGATGACCATACCTCTCAACTCAAATTATCAGTGGAACAGTTAATGCAGTGTAAGTGCTGCTTATAATGTGGGCTCATTTTATGTAAATCACTAGATGAATCCTTTTTTAAAATCTATTTTTCCCTGAATAAATTGTCCTTTGAGGTGATCTAGAAATTGAGTAAAATTCTGTCATGTAATCAAGGATGGAAGGGCATACATTTGTTCCTTTAAAGATAGAAAAGTATATAGATCTGCTGAAGTGGGAGGAAGGGCTGAGTAACCTCAAGAAGGCCAGTGTGATAGGAATACACTGGACTGAGAATGGGCCACTGGGCAGAGTGGAGACAGGACCGGAGATGAGGCTAAGGGACCTTGAAATCTGCAATTTAATATCAGATACCCACATTTATACAGCCAATAAACCAACATGATGAGATGGTCAAACAAAAGGAACCTGACAGATTTTGGGGACGAGGAAGGTGTGAAGAACAGAGTGACTGATGTCTGTATTGTGAGCAGTGAGATGGTCCAGGGTGAGGGGGCCGGGGTGTGTGGATGGGCAGGCGAGGAGGGAAGTTCTCGGCGGAGTCTGAGCAGGTGAAAGCCCCATAAGTGAGTAGGGCTGTAGCTGAGAAATGGAAGGTTTTGCAGTGCATATGGTTTAGCACAGAGTACAGGGTGGAGAGTGGCTCTAAATAAAGCTACAAAACCAATAAGGCCCGTGAGGAGCCTTGTAAGATATATAAGATCAGGAGAAATTTATCAGTAGAATTGCCTATTGCTGCTCTGGAAACACAAGGAGTGCTCTGTGATATGGCTGGAGTTCCAATTTAAGTCATAAGCATACTCCAGAGACATTCATGCCAAGTTTCAATATTCCCTAGCTTTAAGAGGACGCAGCTTGCTGTGGAATGAAATGGGATGATAATTAAAGTATCAGAAGGCCACAGCACAGCATCTTGCACTATGGAAGGAATACAGGTTGCAAAAAGGAAACCCGTTTTGCACAACGAACAGAGCAGTTATCCTATATTTCACCTCTTCTGTCAGATCCAATAGATACACAGCACATATGCTTTCTGTCTAGTTTCAAAGGTGTGCTTAGAAGACAGGCATACCTTAGGGGCAAGAGGAAGAATGGATTTCAAACAACATAGAAAGATGGAATAAATATCATGCTTAAAAAATGAATTTCTCCATCTGTCTTGTCATAAGAAGCAAAAACTTTAGAGGAGCCTACTTCTCTTCGTGGAAAAATGTCTTTACAATGTTCATTAAGAATCTTTGAACACTGACCATGTTAATATGCTATTCATATGTGGGAAAATAATTATTAAAAGCTAGAAGAGGAGATTATATTTTTGTAGGTATTAATTAAATTAACAGGGCTACAGGGCTCTATGTGTTATGTACAAATAATTTATTATTTCCAAGGACCTTGTGTCTACCCACTGTTTAAATAGCAGACTAAATATGACAGTGATGTCTTGTTATGATATGATGAGTCTGACAAGTTGAGAGATACATATATACACATAGATACACACACACACACATATATATATATACTCATGTAAATATATAGATATATGTGTGCATCTATATGTCAGAAATAGATGTTTATTTTAAGACATTTTATTAAATGAATGGTGAAGTAATTAGCAGAACAACATAAGAAATAAATTTGGAAATATGAGAAAAACGAACTTTAGAAAAAACAATCACTGAGAATATAATGGAATTTATGAAAAAATATATAAACTGAGCATGACCTTCTTAAATGTTTGCAATGAGGGTTAGCTAGCTTGAAATGAAAGGAGACCTCTGATTTCTGGCATCAGAAAAATATAGAAGAGAGTATTCCATTCTCTCTAAATTCCAGAGGAAAACAAAGAAGAACATAACCTATTTATTAAAAATCACTTCAATTGATTTTTTTAAACATCTTTATTGGTGTATAATTGCTTTACAGTGTTGTGTTAGTTTCTGCTGTATAACAAAGTGAATCAGCTCTATGCATACGTATATCGTATATCCCCATATCCCCTCCCTCTTGCATCTCCCTCCCACCCTCCCTATCCCACCCCTCAAGGTGGTCACAAAGCACTGAGCTGATCTCCCTGTGCTATGCAGCTGCTTCCCACTAGCTATCTATTTTACATTTGGTAGTGTATATATGTCAATGCTACTCTCTCACTTCATCCCACCTTACCCTTCCCCCTCCCCGTGTCCTCAAGTCCATTCTCTACATGTGTCTTTATTCCTGTCCTGCCCCTAGGTTCATCAGAATCTTTTTTTTTTTTAGGTTCCATATATATATGGTAGCATACAGTATTTGTTTTTCTCTTTCTGACTTACTTCACAGACTTCAATTGTTTTTTTACAGGGTAGACACTGCTCCAAGTACTTACAAATAGTATACACAGATATTAACTCACATAATCTTTATAACAACCCTATGAAATGCAATACTCTTCTTAGATCTATAATATTCTATATTATAGAAAAAAGAAATGAGGCATGGAGAGGTAAAATAACTTTTCCAAGTTTATACTACTAATATATAGCTATGCTGGATTCAAATATAGAGAATCCAGCAGGAAGCCTATGCTGGTACTATCTACAATTTTGTGCCAAATCTAAGACATCAAACTACTGGAACCTAAACTACCCAGGCAAACTAAAATGCCCAATGGAGTAGAAACCACTTTGTTACTCAGAGTGTAATGCAAATGCTTCATTCATCATATAAGTTTGATGAAATAAAAAAGTATTTTTTGACTCTGAATTGCATGCTCTGGGAAAAGTGCTGAAACCTAACGTAGATTTATTTTGACCTGCGCCACATAGAATCTTTCCTTGGTAATTTGAAATGTATATGACAGTTTGTTTTAACCATGAACCACAAGTATGTCTCTATGTGTTTTAAAATAGAATAAGAATCCCAAATGGGTTAAAGACAAACTTATATTGTACCTAAATAATCTGCATCTCCCCCCAAATTTTAGCTGCATGACTGGCTGTAAGAAGTAAGATCAGTGAGAAAGTTGTTCCTGCTAAGGGTGCTTGTCCAAGGAAGTGAGGGGGGAGGGCTACAGCATGGAAGCTGTAACAAGTAAGGTTGTAGGATCAGGAGAAGATGCAGACATCCCGAGAGTGGAACTGGAATATGACAAAAGGTCATAAAGAAACTCACAATTGTAATAAGAGTCAATGAAACTCAGCGTTGCCAAAGACCCTGCACATAAAGATGCAAGGAATATTATCAAGAAATGATGATGCAGGGTTTCTGACCACTGGATGTGGAACGTACATCACTGCCAGGCTTCTGGAACTGCTTAGTGTTTGTATGCCAACCTAACTTCCTCAGGGTACTCAGTCTCTATAGGAGCCAGAGCATGACAACAGTGGAAATTAGTGAAGCATTTCAGATGTTTCGCCATTTTAATACTATAGATAAATACTGAGATTTTTATAGAGTTAGAAGGAGTGATTCTGTTTTGATTGTAAACCAACCAGGTAATTAATTCCTTCAGATTTATTATACATACAAATTGTAATCTTTCCTATGATATTATTGTACTCTGATTTTTCGAGAACTATATTTTTGTGATATCCAAAGATCAGATATTAAATCTACTTTGAGGCATCTCATAGGGTAGTTCCATTAATAGGATATATAGTAAATAAGTCTGAAGAAACTTTATACCTTTATCTACCTACCTATACTGTTAAAAATAGATGTTTTAAACATCTATCTATATTTTCACCATGGGCATTTATTAAACAAATATTCAAATATTGCATATTATTTAAGATTAGTTTCAGCCAGTGCCCCCAAATGATAAGAAGTTACTTGTCCTAAGTGTTCTTTTCATAGTGGTATGAATTGCAGTCATAGATTGTATTGCAATAAGATACAGATACACAATCAAAATGTTACGCCTTTGTTTTCAGACCTGATATGACTTTTCTCTTGAGCAACACCATCTCCAGTTTAAAATTTTGTTACGTCTAAAAATTTAAGTAGTTTGTGAAGATGTATATCACGATATTTGGGATATTGTTCAGTCTTTCACATCCCTCCCTCGGCTTGTATTTAAGATAGAAGGGGCTCATGTGACCTTGTAGAGTTGGGAGGAAAGGGGCTTTCTAGAACACTGGTGATGCTGTCTTGTGGGGTGACTGCCATCTGCTCAGGTATATTGAGTCGAGTTGCTTTCTTGAGCTTACTTGTTACATGTTGTTAACACTTTCAGCTAAATAAACATGTTACCTATTCTTCTCAGCTCAGCCAGGCCCTTTCTCTGTCAACCACGCTGCTCCAGCCTCTTCATTCTCCTGAGGCTGCAGGGGTTGGAGTGGCCACCTGGTACAGGTGTTTTCTCAAGTACACAAAAGCACTGAGAAAAGATTCCTTAGCCTTCCCTGTGTTTAGCTCCATCCTTCGATGAATCACCTTGCATGCCCTGAGATGAACTGATCCTTTCTCTCATTACCATCTTAACATGCTTCCCCATAAAACCAGCCAGCAATACTGCCCTTATGTCATATTTTTCTCAATTGACCATGCGGCATTAAGCCTCGTGACTTAGCTGTTGTGGAAAGCACCATTTGTGCTGCCATCTTCGCACCTCAAGCTTTCATCATCACAGAAATATAAGAGCAATTTCATGATTTCATTCACCACACCTAGCCCTTAATACTAAATGGGAGCTAAAGGTATTTAGGAAAATATTTTTCTTAACCACTCCTTTCAAGTTACTGCCTTGATGTTGAAAAGTAACTCTGTCTTTATTTTGTTTCCATTGTTGTCTCACAAAAATTTTGCTCACCAATCCATCAACATTGCTCTTGTCCACGTAAACAACAAAATTTAGGTCGTGAATTCCAATGGTCTGTTCTCAGTCCTGATTTATTTTATTTTTTTTCGGATTCATCGGCAACACTTGACCCAGTGGAAACACTTCCTTCATGTGATGTCAGGACACCTCCCTTCTTGTTCCACTCCTGCACTGACCCCTTTTGTTTTTTTTCAGTTCTTCTTCATCTCCCGGACTTCTTTTCACTATAGCTCCCCTGAACTTGTATCTTTACTCTCCTCTAAACTTGCTCCATTAGAGACCTAATCCTTTATCAAGTTGTTTAAACCCATTTTACTGTGAGGATATAGTAGTGGCTAAGAGCATGGTATCTAGGGCTGGACTGCCTGTGTTAGAATCCCAGTTGTGCCACTTACCAACTAGGCAATCTTGGAAAACATTTCTTTACCCTCTTAGTCTTATTTTCCTCCTCCATAAAATGAGGATAGTATTATTAGTACCTGTCTCATAAATTTGTTATGAGGATTAAATTAAAAGAGCCATTACATACAAAAAGCTTAGAAAAGCACCTGATATATAGGCGATTTTACAGTTTTGCTTAACAATGCACACAGGTCAAATGTCATAGGATTTATACACCAGAGGAACTCATTCCTGAATTTCATATAAATATATCCCACTGCCTAGTCAACATTTCTTTAAGATGTTTAAAGGCAGCTCAGACTTTGCAGACTCAGTTAATGGCAAAACCATCCTCCGATTTCGCAGGCCACACATCATGGAGTTACCCTGGACCTCTCCCATCTTTTCACACCACACATATAATTCGCCAGCAAATCATCTAGTCTCAATCTTCCTACTTCTCACTCTTTAGTCTGCTGTCTCCCAGTTCCCAGCTATAATCATTGCACACCTGTGTTATTATCATTGCCTTAAGAAGGATTCCCTAATGCCAGGACTGTGCCCCTATAGTGCATCATCAACACTGCAGCCAGAAAAGTCCCCTTCAAAGATAAGATGCCTCAGGCTTCCCTGGTGGCACAGTGGTTGAGAGTCTGCCTGCCGATGCAGGGGACGCGGGTTCGTGCCCCGGTCCGGGAGGATCCCACGTGCCGCGGAGCTGCTGGGCCCGTGAGCCATGGCTGCTGAGCCTGCGCGTCCGGAGCCTGCGCTCCGCAAGGGGAGAGGCCACAACAGTGAGAGGCCCGCGTACCGCAAAAAAAAAAAAGATAAGATGCATCATGGTACTGCTCTACCCAGGTCCATCCAATGCCTTCTGGTCTCACTCAGAGGAAAAAGCAAAGTCCTTACCCTGCCCATGAGGTCCACTGTCTATCAGAGCTCATTTCCTGCACTCCTTTCCCACTCTCTCTCTCAGCTTCTGTCGCACTGATCTTGCTGGGCTTTGATGATGTACGTCAAATAGCTCCCACCTTTTCACCCTGAAATGTGTAGTTGACTTCACAATGCTGTTCTTGAGATATTTGCATGGTTCCTCCCACATTTTTCTCACATCTTTCCAAATGTCATTTTATTGGGAAGACCTTCACTTAACCATGTTTTTAAATTCTGCAAAATACTATTTCCCCTTTGCCCTCCAACACAGAAACTTCCTATCACTCTTCTCAGCTTATTTTTAGTATAGCATTTCTCATTTTCTATAAATTGATTTAGCTATAATTTAAATATGATTCATATGTTATATAATTTCTTTACTTTTATTCTTTTCACAAAAATGTAAGCACCAACATGGTTAGTAATTTTTAATGATATGTTTCACAAATTTATACACTACCCAAAGAGAGTCCTTGGCACAAAGTAATGTACAGATTGTTTTCAATAATATTTTTGAGTAAATTAATCCATGAATCTATAGTATAATTTACCTCCCCTCCCTACCAAGCACTGGATGCTTTATTTAAACTAGGGAGAAAATCATTAAGGAAAAAAATAAAGAGGATAAGTGAATTAATTTTTGTCTGCATGTCACCCACTCTACAGAGGTATCTGAAATATAAAAAAGAATTTTAAAATGATATTAAAATACATTTAAAATATAATATCATTTCTCTCTATTCTCCCTATTTAATAATAATTTAAAAAATAATTTTGATATGTAGACATAGGTGCAAATATTTTTAAATAGTAGCTTATTGTTTCTTAGCAGACTCTGGGACCCATAAATTTGTGATTAAACAGCAGGTGTAGGGGCTTCCCTGGTGGCACAGTGGTTGAGAGTCCGCCTGCCAATGCAGGGGACACGGGTTCGTGCCCCGGTCTGGGAAGATCCCACATGCCGCGGAGCGGCTGGGCCCGTGAGCCATGGCCGCTGAGCCTGCGCGTGCGGAGTCTGTGCTCCACAAAGGGAGAGGTCACAACAGTGAGAGGCCCGCGTACCGCCAAAAAAAAAAACAAAAAACCACAAACAAACAAAAATAGCAGGTGTAGTTATGAAGTCAAACGTGATTTAGCCCATTTTTAGTGCAAAAATATACAGCAGTTTCTCCCATTTACTTAATACTGGTTTTAGTTTATGTGGCAACGAAGCCTCACTGAGTCTCAAAGTTGTATGCCCTCCTTGCCTCGAATTGGTGCTGGGAAATTCAGTACAATGTTGTTAGAAAACATATAAAGGAACAACTAAACGCAATGATATACAATACAACAAGCTGTTTTACTCTAAAATCATTACATAAGCTTGTATCAAAGCATATGGTACTTAATCACCATTCCAGAGGAAGGAAAAGTGGTAGCTAAAAAGATGTTTGAGGGCTTCCCTGGTGGCGCAGTGGTTGAGAATCAGCCTGCGAATGCAGCGGACACGGGTTTGAGCCCTGGTCCGTGAAGATCCCACATGCCAGGGAGCAACTAAGCCTGTGTGCCACAACTACTGAGCCTGCGCTCTAGAGCCCGTGAGCCACAAGTACTGAAGCCTGCTCACCTAGAGCCCCTGCTCTGCAACAAGAGAAACCACTGCAATGAGAAGCCCGTGCACCGCAATGAAGAGTAATAGCCCCTGCTCGCTGCAACTAGAGAAAGCCCACGTGCAGCAATGAAGACCCAACGCAGCCCAAAATAAATAAATAAATACATTTATATATATATAAAAAAAGGATATTTGGACTAAATTAGAGTAGTATAGGATTACCTGCCAAATGGAAAGAAAGGTTATTTGTCCGAAGCTTGAAGTATAGAAGAGGGTTCACCCCGTGCAGAGGTAGCCCAAATTAAAAGATGTGCTATTCTGCTCTGCTTTTCAAAGACAAGTTGTGGTATTCCAAAATGTCAGATAAAATCATGTTCAAATATGAACTCAAAATACATTTCAATGCTAAATATAAATATATATTTTAATTATCAGCCACTCTGGGTTTATAACACTATAGCTCCCCTTAACTCAAATAGATAATTAGGTATTGGCTACATTAAAAGAATCATTGCCAAGGGATATTTGATATTAAACCAGGGAATCAGAAACTGGAATCTACTTGTGTCTCCTTAATAGGCTCAATAATTATCCTTGAAAAGTGATTTTACTATTCTCTGCTCTGTCCTGGTGTTTTTATAAAATTGCCAAGTTCAGTTGTATTATGAACGTGATTTAAAAGAATACTGAGAAAATTAACAAATTAGTACTTTTCAAGAGCTTTAAAATTTAATTAAAGTTTCTATCTTCAACAAAAAATGAAACCTCTTACTGCGCATGATTCACTCATTTGCATCTAAAGACCTTTGATTTGAATAATTTTTCAAATATAATCAATTAGTAACAGGCCATTTGTTTACTAAATGTTATAGAAGAGACCCAGCTGTCTTTATCTGCTTCATTTGACTATTCTGAATTTACAATTTCCTCATGACATTTCACTGTTTAAACACGTTTAACTAAACATGAAGATCTTTTGGGATTGGATATTTTAAGGTTATCTTCCATATACTGTCAAAGAAGAAACATGTTTCAATCCGAGAAAATGATTAGCTTTTCCACGTAAGTTGACTCCACTTTTAATACACCCTCGAAATATATCTCATCACTTACTCAATTTATTAGGATGTAGAAGGGGCCTTTTTTAAATCAACTTTAAAATTATGTTCTGCTGACTTGCAAATGGCAGGTCAATGTTAACTGAGAGAAGCCTTTAAAACTCTTGACACATTTTATCCCTGCACAAGATTGCGTGCTCTCTGTGTTCTAATCCTTGGCTTTCCAATATTGCCTTTACGAGGTTAAGAAGATGAATGTTCATTGCTTTTAATCCTCACCATGATTTATGAGTCTCTTGGTATCCTTTCCCCAGAGCAGCTACAACTGTGTGGTTGTTCTGCCTGCTGCTTAAATTACAGACATCTGAAAAGTAAATTATGGACTGTTGTCCCATAGACCATAACAAAGCATTCGCTTCATCTCTCCTGCAGGATTTTTTTTTTTTATTAGAACAAAGACCATGTGCATTTTTACTTGCTTGTGTACTGAAGAATTTTAAGCTAAACTGAATGATAGCACAATGGCCTGAATTATGACCTGTCACATAACATCAAAGCAGCATGACATATAAACAGGACTACTTTAAAGCTAGAAAAAAAAAACCCTCCCATTTATTTATCTTTCTTCTTTATTTAAGGAATACCACCTTTAGGTTCTCAGAAGGAAGGTAACCTTTAAAATTAGCTAAAAATACGTGCTATGGAATAAAGATGCAGGTAAGTGACCTGAGTCTCCAAGCAAGCAAGATTTTAAGAGCATCTTGTGGATATTTAAAACTAAATATTGAGCAAATAAAGAGAAAATTACATGAAGGAGAATCCATGGAAGATTGGGGCATCTTTTTTTAGATTTTTTTTCCTTGTACTGATATCATTGGTAGTAAACCTGTTTTAATATCCTGGAAGCATGTCACAATCATGAGTAACTGGAACAATTCTTTCTTCTGAATAAAAAGCCTAGCAGAGTCTAAGTTGAAATAGTCAACTCGCTCTGTATTTTCCTTTCTTTTCTGTGCTTATTATTCTGTGTCGATGATGAATCATAATTCCCAATGACAAGTCCATTGTGCAATCCTAACAGGCATGTTTCAAATGACTAACCTTTGACAATTACCCAAAAATAGAAATATTCCAGCATTTATTTTCTTCAGATGTGCTAATTGCAACCCAAACAATAACCCATCAGGGAAAAACTACACTAACACAAAAAAATTTTTAATGATTTTTAATAATGCCTTACAAAGTATATTTCTTTCTTAAACAGATGGCTCTGCAGTTCATTTTTGAACCCTACTGTCAACTCAGCAGGATGTTGTGAGCACTAAAACCAGATATGGTCTAATCCAGTCCTAGCTGAGTAGATCTATTGCTCCCTCTGTGTCCATCAGATTGTGTTTCACCTCGTCACGGCTGAGAAGCGATATTCTCTCAGTGTCAGGACCTGATATTCATACCTACGGCCTAAAGACTTTATTTTTCAAGATAGATCCTTGATTTGTTTGCCTATGTGTCAGTCTCTGTGTTAATTCCCAACATTCTCCTTTTGCAACCGCACTTCACCTCTTTGTCCTATTGAAATGTTATAAAATTCACCACATTTGAAATAATATTACATATCTTCATGCCTTTTATACATCTATACCCTCTTATTTACATATTTGTATGTACTTCTTTTTAAAATCAGCTCAAATGGCCTTTTCCTGTGTTTTCCCTTCCCTTTCAACCAGAACATGAAGAATGGAATCCCATCTCAACTTCTCTGCAATCATAGCATTTTTCATATTGAAACAAAAAAGGATTCTATAAATAGTCAAGCGTGCTGTTTGACCATATGAAAAACACATGATTCATTTCTTTTCTTTTTTCTTTTGACATAATTTATAAAAATAATCTAATTACTTATTAGGCAATCATGGACCTAAGTAAAAAGTGAGTAGAATAAACAGTAAATTTTGTGAAATGTTAAAGGAGAAATAGACTGCTCTTTCTTTGTTCAGAAAAGAATTTACAGAAGGAGGTGCTGGGATTGTAAACAGGCTCCAGGGCATTAATGTATTCAAAAATAAATTAACAGTAGACAAATATTTTAATACTAAATTTGTTTGCCTTGACACCTATATCGTCAATGTTCTTGGATATCACTGTCTATTTTTTTTTTTTTCTTTTCTGGCCACGCCATGCAGCTTGTGGCATCTTAGTTCTCTAACCAGGGATTGAACCCGGGCCACGGCAGTTAAAGTGCCGAGTCCTAACCACTGAACTACCGGGAAGTCCCTCAGTCTATTCTACTATATCATTCCACTGAGATTACTTTCAGGTCTATTTTCACATGAGAAATTTATGAAAACCCTTATGCTAAAAGGGAAACAATTTCAAGCCATTCTCTTCAAATGTCTTCTGCATTAATTTGAACTCTCTCCTGATTGAAAACAAGTGAACATTCTAATTTCTTTAAATTTACTCATTCTCAAGTTATTATCTCTAAACTATTCTTAAGTAAAATGATTATCAAGCTCATATATTTCTTTTAATCTTCAGTTATAGCACAGGGAGAACCAAAGGACATTTAAAAAGAGTATGGGGCTTCCCTGGTGGCGCAGTGGTTGAGAGTCCGCTTGCCGATGCAGGGGACGCGGGTTCGTGCCCCGGTCCGGGAGGATCCCACATGCTGCGGAGCGGCTGGGCCCGTGAGCCATGGCCGCTGAGCCTGCGCGTCCGGAGCCTGTGCTCCGCAACGGGAGAGGCCACAGCAGTGACAGGCCCGCGTACCGCAAAAAAATAAAAGAAAAGAAATAAAAAGAGTATGTTTGTCTTTCATCTGGATCTTTGGATGTTTTAATGCTTCATTAAGCTTTAAAGTGAAAGATGCAAAGTCTTGCATTAATAATTAGAATGGTATGGTATTAATTTTGTATTACTCATTCTTGTATCACAGATACTATTTAGCTTGGTGAGATCATGGTTTTGTAAGAAGGATCTGTTTCTGGTTAAAGGAATAAAATGTGAAGTGTTAACCTCTCTTACCCTATCAATCCTAGTATAAGTTCTGGAATAAAAAACCCACTCCAAAATTATTTAGAATCAGAGATTTTAAAATTATTCAAATTTTCTATAAAATACAAAGATGTTACAAAGTAAAAGTAAGATATTTTCTATAAGGTAGAGCTGAATATTGATGAGAACAAATTAAAGGATAAATGGATGACAACAAAAGGGTTAGGAATCAGTAGTGTTTGAAATATAAAATGGTTAATAATTTTATTTCAAAGTTTTAATACTGAAAAAATTTTAAATTTGTCCTCAGATCTGACAAATTGAAGTTAATTGATGTTGTAAAGGTAGATTAACGCATAACATTTTTGAATGAATGTATCTCATAAAAGAAAAGTTAAAAACAAAAGGTATAATTTTTCTATTTATTAAATATGAGTATGCAGAGAGACTTTGAACAAATATCACAGCAAGATCCATAAAGCCACATTAGCTTAATTACATAGTTGCCTTATCTCTTTAACCTTTTCTTTCTGAGCTATTATATCATGGTTAATCTTAATTGATCACAGATTGAGAACTGAGAAAATGAAACTTGTTTTGACTGTAGCCTAAGAATAGATGCTACATTTACCAAGCAAGGAGTGTCAAGGTGGTGCTTTAATTATTGTTTCTAGAAGGTTAACTGTAGATGTCTAACTCTCAGGGTTTAGATTTCTCATCAGCAAAGGAAAATCAGCCTACAATTGCCTTCTGAAGAAACAATTGAACTAGACTCTGTCATATTAATATTAATAAAGACAAGAGAATTTGTGACATTGTCTCTTTGTTCTTGTGTCAGAGCTTCATCTGAGGTTTGCCTTTGAAATAAGACATACCCAATTTAACAAAAGTAATATCCACTAATTATGAGGGAGTGGGCAAAGTGTCATAAAAAAGAATATAAAAGGAAGAAAATCAATTTATGTTCTTTTGGAAGTACATAGCCCCTAGGTCTTCTCAAAAATCTGCATGTAAATTGAAACAGTGTGAGAAAAATATAATAAAGTAGCTCAAATGTACAGAATCCTTGCTAAAAGAAATGGTTACTTAGGTTTCATGGTTCTGTTATTTTATGTCAACCACCTGTAAGTATATAAACAATTGAATATTCTGATTTCTAATGAAACAAGTATTTTAAATAGTAAAGAAGTTTTTAAAATAATTTGAATTTTTAAGTATTTATTAAGAGGTTAAAAGCATACATCTTGATGATATTTAAATGGCACTTACCTTTAAGAAGCCTGGCATCCTTTAACACTCAAAAGTGCTATTGAGTTCCAAATGGACTATATTCCCAAATAGAGTCGAACAGAGCTGGAAAGACAAACATACACAGAGTTGTCATGTCAAATATGTTTTTCTAACATATATTTTAGAACATTTACTTAAAGCTTCAAAGACAGTTCAGAGTTCTTGTATACCCCCATCTAATTTCTCCAATTAGTGTTTTATATACAATAGTTTATTTGTCACAACTTTTGATACACTGTGATACATGAACTCAAATAAACTAATATAGATACTTTTTTCTGATTTCATAAGTTTTTCTCCTAATGTTCTTTTCTGTTCCAGATGTATTGAATTTAGTCTTTCTGTCTCCTCACCCTCTCCTGGACAGTGATAGTTTCTCAGATTTTCCTTGTTTTTGATGACCTCAAGCGTCTTGAAAAGTAGTGATCAGACATTTACATGATATCCTTCAACTGGAATTTTCCTGATGTTTTTCTCACAATTAGATGAAGGGGGATGAATGATCTAATTTTTTTTTTCATTAGACTGGTTTTTGGAGGAAGACTACAGAGGTAAAGTCATTCTCACGACTTCATATCAAGGGCGCATGTCAACCAGCATAACTTATTACTGTTGATACTAATCTTGATCAGCTGACTGAGACGGTGTTTGTCTCAATTCTGTACTGCAAAGTGACTTTTCTTCTCCCTTTCTACACTGTGCCCTGTAGAAGCAAGTCACTAACTGCAGCCCATGCTCAAGGGTAAGAAGTCTACCTCCTTGTGGGGGAAATAACTACAAAATTTATTTGAAATTTTTTCTGTAGGAAAGATTTGCCTATTCTCCCCATCTTGTTTGTATATTTATTCATTCAGTAATTTATGTATATCAGTGTGAACCCATGGATATTTTGTATTTTGTGTTATAATTTAATTCCATATTATTTTGTTGCACAATTCGGTCCAGCTTTGGCCTTTGTGAGCTCTTTTCAATTGGCTTTGTGTCCTTTAGGCATACCACATCACTATGTTTATCGAGCTTACATTTTCAGACTCCTTTCTGAACTTCTGATACTCTAAGATAGTCCATGCTAATATTATATGCCCTAGACTCAGCAATATTTCAAGGATGCTGGTTGCTTTTATTGGAGAATGGTCTTAGGAACCAAGATCTAGGCACTAGGTATTTTCCTTGCTACTGGAACACCACTGCTTCTAAACCTCCTCCAGGGACTGAGCTAGGAAATATGTTATTTATACTAACTTGTGTATATTCACATATCCATAATTGTTTCTGATGTTTCTAAACAATATTTTATACTGTTATCTCTGACTCTTATCTCATCATATATTTCAAATAAACAGCATCTTGGATTTAGTAGAATATATTATTGGAAACACATCTTACATTTCTGTTTGAAATGTTTCTATTTGAGTAATATATTGGGAGTGAATCTAAAAAGATGCCCACCCAAGTGAGAAAATACTGGCCTGGTGTCTGATTCTGAAGAATCTTTAGGAAAGTTCATGGACTTTTATTGTCATTCATTCCTACTGAAGTTCCTCATGCTTGGAAAAGGAAAATAACCTTTAATAATGTGTGCACACAACCACAGCTACCTGATTGTTTTTTGTCAAATATCATAGACAGAAAAAATAAAAAGAGCATGAGGAAATTTAGAATAGTTATTAACTAATATATTTTCTTCTGTTGATATCACTGTGTCTAGGTTTTATATGATTAGATTTTCTTTAAAGGATGAAAAGTCTGAGATATCAAATTTACCTATCTGAGAAATTTTATTTTTAATAAATTTATATAATAATGAAAATTAATATATATATATATTAGCCATTGTAACTAAATTCTAATCAGAATGCTTAGAAGCGTTTATCATCATTTTTATCACAAAAAAATTGAGTGGAAAGTATGGATAACAATAGACTAGGGCTTCCCTGGTGGCGCAGAGGTTGAGAGTCCGCCTGCCGATGCAGGGGACACGGGTTCATGCCCCGGTCCGGGAAGATCCCACATGCCGCGGAACGGCTGGGCCCGTGAGCCATGGCTGCTGAGCCTGCGCGTCCGGAGCCTGTGCTCCGCAACGGGAGAGGCCACAACAGTGAGAGGCCCATGTACCGCAAAAAACAAACAAACAAAAACAAACAAAAAAAACCGCAATAGACTAGATTGATAATCTATATGGGATGACTGTTATTTTCTGCAAGTAAAGTGACTTAATCATTTTTATCCTGGTGTGACGGACTGTATGTTTATGTTTCCCTCCAATTTCGTATGTTAAATCCCTAACTAATACTCTTGTAATGGTGTTTGGAGGTGAGGCCTTTGGGGAATAATTGAGTTATAAATGTGGAGCCCTACTGATGGGATTAGTGCCCTGATAAGAAGAGACGTGAGAGAGCTTGCTTCTCCCCTGTGAGGATACAAGGAAAAGACAAACCAAGAAGCGGACAATCAAGAACAAAATCTGCAACCACCTTAGTCTTGGACTTCCCAGCTTCTAGAATTGTAAGAAATAAGTGTTTGTTGTTTAAGCCACATAGTTTATGGTAATTTGTTATAGTGGTCCAAGAAAATGAAGACATCTGGTAACTTATAAAAGTTTACCTCTCAAAAAATCTTTAGGATTAAAAACCGTTAAAATAATAAATAAATTCAAAAGAAATTCTCAGACATTATATACCATTAAATTCTATTTGAGGGCTTCCCTGGTGGCGCAGTGGTTGAGAGTCCGCCTGCCGATGCAGGGGACACGGGTTCGTGCCCTGGTCCGGGAAGATCCCACATACCGTGGAGCGGCTGGGCCCGTGAGCCATGGCCGCTGGGCCTGCACATCCGGAGCCTGTGCTCCGCAACAGGAGAGGCCACAGCAGTGAGAGGCCCGTGTACCGCAAAAAAAAAAAAAAAATTCTATTCGAAACTTTGATTAAAAGGTACCAGGACCTGTATCAGTTTCTTCTGACTGTGGCAAGAAATTCCCACAAAGGTAGGGGCTTCGAAACAATAGAAATGTATTCTTTCACAGTTCTGAAGGTCAGAAGTCCAAAACCAGTATGACTAGATGAAATCAAGGTGCTAGCGGGGCTGCTCTCCTATTAGTGTCTAGGGAAGAATGCATTCCTTGCTTGTTTTAACCTTCTAATGCCTGCCATAATGCTTTGTCTTGTGGCCACATTATTCCAGTCTTAAAGGCTGGCATCGTCAAATTTCTCACTCCTCCTTAACATGCTTTCTCCTCTGTGTTTCAAATCTCCCATATGGTTTCACTTATAAGTATACATGTTACTGCATTTCGGGTCCATTCAGATAATCCAGGATAAACTCCCCATTTAAAGATCCTTAGTAAAGACCATTTCTTGCCATATCAGGTAACAGTCATAGGTTTCATGAATTAGGATTTGGCTATATAGTTTGTGAGTCTATTTTTCAATCTACTACTGATTACCTTATAAATTTCCTTCCTATCCCCTTCTATAGAAGAGAAAAAAATATTAGGATAAAACAATTTCCTCATGAGTCTATTTCACGTAAGATAGCGTATATAGTTCTGGTAACATTAGAAATATAATTCAACACAATGAAAAACTGTTTTAAAATACTGTTTAAGATAATATAGGATAGGCATAATTTTAAGTTGCTTGGAGAGACAGATGGATATTACTTAATAATATAACTTAAATAATTGATTAGTTCTTTTCCTTGTAGACTAGGATCACTGATAACGTACAATTATGTTGTGATAAACAATAAAACGACAGAACTGATGTTTCAGAATTATGGCTCTATAATCTTTAGAAAAAATCTTAACTAAGCAAACCTTTACAAAAAATTTAGAGGAAACACCTTATAAATTCTGAAGCATATTACATTTGTAAATTATTACTGTTGGCACAATTTATCTCTTCCGTTTGGTCAGTTTTCAAGGGACCCTGACACTAAGAAAGTAGCTAGC
Organism: Tursiops truncatus; assembly: GCF_011762595.2. Taxonomy (NCBI): domain Eukaryota; kingdom Metazoa; phylum Chordata; class Mammalia; order Artiodactyla; family Delphinidae; genus Tursiops; species Tursiops truncatus. Next base: position 18,686,205 of record NC_047036.1, read on the forward strand.
AATAAAATAAGAGGCATTAGCAATAAAGGAAGAATGGGAGCTGATAATTCAGGAAATTATCACATATAAAGGCATGAATGGTTTAGTGGGGTTTAAATTCCCACTGCTGTTAAGAGAATCCAGATCGCAGGGCATATGAACTAAAGGAACTAGAGATGAGATACTTGCATGTAAGGGGTATGTAGAAGAGTAGCCCCGTCTATGGAATGAAATTAGAAAAATCTTCTACCCACCAGTTCTGAGAAGCTACACAAATACCAGCTGCTCACCACACACCATAGATAGAAAAGATGTCATCCTTGAGAAAGCAGATGGCAAGTGTGGACCTAATGTGCATATGAAGTTTAAATTCATACGCATATATGGTTTAAGGACTCCAACCCAAAACATGAACATGAAACTTGGTATGGCACTGGTGAAACCAGTAGAGACTCAGCAGAGCAAATGCAAAACATCTTAAAGAGGTTCTTTCACAATCTAAGACATTAGACTCCCATAGTAGGGGTCATGAGGGAAAGCCAGAGAAAAAGCAAAACACCATGAATGAAAGTCAGCAGAAGCAATTAAATGAAAGATTTGTTTCTTAAGAACTAGAAATAATAGAACAATCCATAAAAGACATATCATAAATATATTTAATTTCTTCTGAGTTAAAAAATAAGAAAAATTATAAGGTAAGAGCATGTCAGAACTATAACAAACAAATTGAACCAAAAAAAAAAATATATATATATATACACACCTAGAAGCAATCTCATGAGCCATGTCTAGCTAATCCTAATACTCATTTGAAAGAGCAAAACTCAAGAAGTACACAGATTATGCTGGAAATATAAAAATAAAAAAGTTCTCCCTATCAGATACCAAAAATTATTATAAAAGAAAGAAAAAAATATTGTATTGCTACTGGCACAGCTAGAGCCCAAACGATTTATTCAGTATAAGGGAAAGTTGAGAAATAATGTTATATCTATAAGGAAACTTGATATAGAGAAGAGATGTCATCAAAATTAATAAGAAAAGAACAGAATATTAAATTAAATAAGTGGTGCTGGAACAATTTGCTAGGCAGGTGCACAAAATGAAAGTAGATTTCCTTCATCATACAATGCACAAAATAATTTTCAGATGTGTAGAGAAACAAAAGCTTAAAATATAAAAGAAAATACAGAATATTTTACGAAATATGAATTAAAAAGTTTTCTTTAAGTGAAAATTTAAAAGCACAAATCAAAATGATACATTTGAATTAGAATTAAATCATGTATTCAAAATTAAACTTTACAAACAAAAGGAAAATCTATGGCAGGGACTGAGAAGACACTTGTAACTTATGGAGCAAAGTTTAGAGTGTAGATTATATTAAGAACTTCAATAATCAATAAAAACATTACATTTACAAGGCTATAAGCTGGATATTTATATAAAATAAAAACAGGACTGCCAGTAAGCATATAAAAAGAACTTCAACTTTAGCCATTATCAGGAAGATGCAAAATAAACAGCAATGGCATATTATTTCATAGTTAATTAGACTAGCAAAAAGTTAAATATAAAGCCTGAAATTATTAATAATTTCAAGGGAATGAAGTGATGGAAACTTTCATATAGAGTTGGAAGTGATCACTAACACAACTGCTCGGAAGAATAATTTGGCAATATCTGGTAAAGGTGAAAATGCAGGTAACCTTTGCCCCAGCAATTCCACTCCTGTATGTACATACTAGACTAATTCTTGCACATGTGCACAAAAATGTTTGCACAAGAATGTTTGGTGCAACTTTGTTCAAATTCTTAAGGCAATTAGTATTTTTGAAACCTCTTGATTCATAACAAAGGCAAATAGAACTAAATGCCTTATATAACTATTTCAACTGAACTTAATTATGAAATATTTTTACTTATAATTTATTGGAAAATATTTAAACTATTTTTGATATCTGTATGTTCACATGTATGTATAATTGTAGGTTTGGGAGTTTGTGTGCATGTGTGTTAAGTATATACGATATCAGATAAGAAGGGTAAAGGTTTGCTGTATTATGTTGTAATCATAGTTAAAAATATCATACCTACCTTATTCAAGAAGAATCACAAAAACAAATCAGATTTATGTATTACTAAGTTGAGTTACGAATACATAAACACTTGAAAACACAGTGGGCCAGCACCATGAACTCTTTTTTTTTTTTTTAACATCTTTATTGGGGTATAATTGCTTTACAATGGTGTGTTAGTTTCTGCTTTATAACAAAGTGAATCAGTTATACATATACATATGTTCCCATATCTCTTCCCTCTTTTGTCTCCCTCCCTCCCACCCTCCCTATCCCACCCCTCCAGGCGGCCACAAAGCACCGAGCTGATCTCCCTGTGCTATGTGGCTGCTTCCCAGTAGCTATCTACCTTACGTTTGGTAGTGTATATATGTCCATGCCTCTCTCTCGCTTTGTCACAGCTCCCCCTTCCCCCTTCCCATATCCTCAAGTCCATTCTCCAGTAGGTCTGAGCACCATGAACTTTAATAAAAGAGGATAACACTAGAGTCAGGAGAAATATCATACTTAGCTAAAGCTCTTAGGTGACAAAGCAGTAAGACCAGACACACATTTTACCAGTAAAGAGAGTATATTAAATAATTAGATAAACTCTCTTGTATTCTTCTGCCTGCTTCTGGCATAAAAATAAATCCCCTTGTAATTAGCTAACGTACTTCACTGTGGGGTAGTGGTAAAGATGTACAGCAATGAAAATAAATGACACTAGAAAGACATAGGCTGAGGGAAGTGTCAAAAAACAAACAAACAAAACAGATAGTATAATAGTTGTGCTTCAACAAGACACAGGGCATTAGTTCAGCATAAGCACAGTCTGCAAGAACACAGTTCATGAAACCATTTTAGCTAAGGTAAGAAAACCCAGGACTAATACTAGCTGAGGACAAGTAGTTATCAAAAATTGGGTAAAGGGACTCACTGCAAAAACTGCAACTTTGAAGTAGATATTGGAAGATTAATAGCAATTTTCCAAGGAGACAAAATATGAGAAGGGTTTCAGAAGGAAGGAATAATGTGGTCACAAGTGGAGAGGTCACTGGGATCTGAGGATCGGTGCACCTTTGAGACGGACTGAAAATAGAGTAACTTGTTGAAATATTACAAAAGTGGTGGCCAACAAAGCCAAGTCAAAAAAAAAAAAAAAAAAAAAAGGCTCTGGGCGCTTAGGCTCAGTGGCCATGGCTCACGGGCCCAGCCGCTCCGCGGCGTGTGGGATCTTCCCGGACCGGGGCACGAAGCCACGTCCCCTGCATAGGCAAGCGGACTCTCAACCACTGCACCACCAGGGGAGCCCTCTTCGGTTTATTTTTAATCCTGATCTAGCCACGGTACTGCAGTACAGTAATTCATTATTTCCTTGTCTCTACTCTCTCCTTCCTTGTCTTTTGTTTCTCTATTTACATTTTACCAGAATCTAAGTCAACACGATTCTTTCCTCTTCCATCAACCAAGCATCTAGCTACTGAGGGAGAAAATATCTCACAATTTTATAGATTCATGCCAGTACAGATGCCTGGCCTCCAACCTGAACTGGGCCCTCCATGCTTCCAAGCCTATTTTTCATGGATTTTTAAAATCAACTTTCATGATCATTCCCACAGAGACTCTCTGTAGAGCTACCCCTAGGGTGTTCAGGGCCTTGAGAGGTATTTTTGTGGGCTTCTGTCTATATAAACAATTTTTTAAAAATCTGTTCTATAAAATCTATGGGCTTATCTGAGGTATGGTGACATATTGATAAAGATTAACAATGAGAGTACAAATGAGGTATTAATGTATTTCTTTTTTCTTTTTTTTTTTTTTTTTTACTGCCCAAACAGTGCATGTTAACATTATTCTTAGTGTTCAGGGACCTCCTCTACCTTTTCAGGTTCAGGAACCATCTTGGTGTCCTTTGCCGTCAAATGCATCATTACTGGCTAATTTTATATGCTTCCCCACCAGAAAAAGGTAGCAGCAGTATTATTATTCACAATGACTCTTCGGAGTCTGTTTATATTGAAACAATCAGATCTTTTGACTCTGCAGCTCCCTAATGCCACTTACTAATGAAGTTTATATCATTACTCATCCATCGTACTGTCTGTGAATATTGGCTTTCAGTGACTCTCTCAAAGCTTGTGTCTAGGTTTTGATAATGACAATGAATGCAATTCTTTCTTAGATTAAGTAGAAAAATGGGAAAGATTATTTTTTTCTGAGACACATTAAATTTGCTATTTGGAATTTTATAGCATAAATGTAGAACAATACCGCTTCCAACCATGTTTTTCTTGCACTAGTTACCATAATCCTTAAATTCCTAGAGTGTGGTCAAATGCGTTGGCCTCTCCTTGAACCTCCATTCTCCCACTGGATGAACAGTGGGCAAAGGACATAGCAGAGCAAGAGGAACAGTCCACTGGCACAAGAAACGCTCGTCCTTTGTTCAACACAGCCTAAGACTAACCCAGGGTAGCACGTGTCATCACACTGATCGAAAACTAGAGAAAGCAGAATAATCACAGTAACTAGCATGATGGCTAGTTGTCATTACTGAGCAACTGTCTTTAGGAAGCCCACCGAGAGAGGCTCAGTCAACGCTAGAGGACTTCCTGACATGAGGTCTGGACCTTGCCTAGCACTGGTAACCTTCCTGGGTGCCAGTGTCCAGGGGCACACTCCTCCAAGATGGCTTTGCCAGTTCCAGGTATTCCAAGCCACCAGAGGGAGGCAGAAGATTTTGCAATAGACACTTTGGTGACAGAAACACAGGTGGGACAAGATCTGGTGTGCCCTGTCCTGACATACTGTCATTGTTGGCTGGTTTCAGGCATTGGAGGAGGGCCCCTTGGGGTATAGGGCTAAGAGCAGGCCCTCCTTGCCCAAAAGTAAGGGCGGTACTGCTCAATTCAATCTATTTGTGTTTTCTTTTAAGAACCTATATCTTCATCATCACAATTTTTACTCTCTAGAGATCATGTCAATTTCTACTTTAGTTTGAACACTGAAGATATAAAGTGGAATTCTTTCATATTCAACTTGTAAACATTCACCTCCAACTTAGAGACTTCTCCATATCCATATTCATCTTCAATTTCCTCCATCAAACTTTCATGACTGTGCACTTGGAGTTAGGATGGCAGAGTGTCTCAAAGCACAGTGTCTAACGTTACATAGAGCAGCCATTTTACTGTATAGCTCGAACATCATTTTCCTTATCTATGAAATGGACATATCATGCAGTTCATTAAGTTGTGGTGAGGTTTAAATACACTATAATAATGTTTGTAAATTACGGTGTCTGGACTATAGAACGTCCAATACATTATAGAGGTCGTATATTTGTTCTTATACAATAATAGGTATGCATTGTTTTTCTTTTCTGATTTAAGAAATTTAAAATTTTTGCTTTGTTAAAGTTTATCTTCCATGATGAGAAAGAGATAAAACCAAACAAAATTAAATTACACTTTAGCTGTGAGATTTCAGAGCAAAGACATGGATAGAGATGATGTTATTTTTTCTTTACTTAATTACATAACGATTTATCTGTATTTATCTATATAAGTCTATCTAGTTGCATTGATGTGATGGAAACTTGACATTTCCGTAAGGCAGAAACTGGAACTTTATAATTCTATAGTTGAACAGGTTTAGATAAATACACATGTAGCAATGAAACAGGTTTTACTCTTTAGAATGCTTCATTATACATAAGGACATCCATTATAAGGAATCCATGAAATAAGTTAGATCCTAGTTTTACTTCAAGAACAATTATGGAGGTGCCATTAAAACCAGTTTACACGGCAGGGGGTGAATACTTGTATGAATAACACAGTCATGTGGTTTCACTTATCCAAAGTGGCTTTAAGCATAGAAAGAAATATGGAGTCATAGTTATTGGAGCATGAGATAGAAAGAGACTTTGTACAGAGTGTGTAGGAGCTCAGTACACCAGGGTTTTAATTAACGACATCAATTGAAGTGTAAGTAAAATGTAACCCTTTAGTGATCCTCATATTTAGCGAAAAGGAACTTTTAGTCAATGTTTTAGAAAGACGACGTAGTTATTTGTACATTACTCGTGTGACTAAGATATATACTGTAGTGAAATACCTGGCAGCTAGACATGAATTAGATTAAGAGGACCACTCGTTTTATTATACGTACACCTAAATATATTGCACTTGGTTTGGGTTAATTACTTATTGTATAGCTCTGCTGTCTACCTTTAGATGCTCTGTTGCATTATTTGTGGGACAAGCAAACAAGCTTGCTTTCTTATCCTTTCTCTTTCTCGCTAAAGCATATTCTTTTTAATTGTTCTTTATCTAGGGAGGAGGTGGGAAGACGAAAGGAGATCATGTGTTTTACGTTCCTAGTATGCTTTTGGTAACATAGAGCTCATTAAAAAGAAAAATCCCTATAGGAACATATTTCGTTTCTACTTTTATCAATTAGCATTTTGAACTTTATCTGTGTTTGCAACTTAATGGGCGATTGAATCGGGGAAGCTGAATCTTTGATAGACATTAATATTTTATTCTTTTAATATTTAATGATATTTTATCTTAGTAATATATATTAATTGCATTTCTAAACTCATCTTCTTTGCTGGTCCCTTGGAAGTCCTGAAGTTTGCGTATACAATGTTTAACATTTTGTTCTTTGAATGTGATAAGTAAAATGTATATAGGAGAATATTAAAATTTTGGAGCCCGTATTTATGGTCAAGTCTTTGACAAACAGTGTAGAAAGGACATGTAACATTTATCCTCAATCAACTTCCAGGTGAAAGGGAAACCTAATTTATTTTATAGCACATTACAAAGTGAGGGAGATTCTTCATGAATAATATAAATGTTAACTATGGCAATGGTGACCTAGAACATTCTGGCACTATTTTACTAGCAATATTAGTTGGTCACCTAAAGCAGGGGTCAGTCAACTTTTCTGTAAAGAGCAGATGTTAAATATTTTAGGATTCACAGGCCATATGGTCTCTGTCACAACTGTCACAATATGAGACTCATTTGTATGATGCACTAATCAAAATCTAAGCCCATAAGACACAACCATATTGATTGTCCTTCTTCTTGCAAAGAAAGACAACATTTATAGTCCAATATTGCCTATTAGTCACAATTAGCAATAATTAATGTGGTGTGCCCTTAAGTGTATCAGGAAAGTACTACATTTCTCAAACGACTCCTGCTATCAACTACCTTAGACAAGGAAGCTCTCACAATGAGACAGCCATTGCTTTCAAATTATGAAGGGACACAATTACCATTTGAAAATGAATAAGTATTAGATAAGGACTGTGGTTGGTAGGTCCTTTATGCACATTACTATGTGGTAATAAAACAACCACACGAGAAAAGAAGTATTATCCCCAGGTTATAGATTAAGTACTTGAAGCTTGGCATGAATATATAAACTGACCAAGGTCACACTGGTGGTAAATTAAACTGGAGCACCAAATATCGATTTCAAATCTGTCCAACTCAAAAGCCCATGCTCTGTTTTTACATACTACTCAACTGTGTGTGCCGTCTGCCTCAGCTCTGGTTTATTTAAGATTGGCTTGGGAAAATTACTTGCTATTTACAGCTGCTGCAAATTTCACTGAGCCCTCATCCTGGTCGGCTTTCTTTATTTCATTTCTGCTGTCCTCCAAATTCAGATTTTCTCCATCCCCTTCTTAGACTCAGCAGTGAAGCTGCCTTTTTTTCATTGAACTGCAAGACCATCTTATAGGAGATCCTCTAACTTCAGTACTACTTACTCCTAGTAGCTTTGAAGTGTTTTTTTTTACCTTCTTTTGCTCCTTTCTCCAAAAATAGTGTCCTTGCTACTTCCCTAAATTAGCCTAAGCAACCTTCCTGAGTCTATCTTTCCCCACCAGAATCATGCTTCAGGTATGTCTTCGTTTCTTCCAGTCTGCTGGTTTCTAACCCTCAGCGTACAAACATGCATGGACCTCTTCTAGCCTGACCTTAACGCTCCGATCCCTCAAATATTTTTCCATTGCTCCCCATTTATTTCACTGCAGAACTCTGAAAAAAGTCTATGCCTTGAGCAACTTTGCCACCCACTCATAAACCTTATCCCTGGGTACTCGAGCCAAACTTACTCGCTGAAAGGGACCACTCCAGGGTTCCCTGCCATTCTTGAGAAAATCCCTCCTGATTGGCCTTAGAGCTAGGTATCAGGATCTCTCAGTGACAATCCATGGTGTTAATCTCCCTCCTGACTTTGAAAACTCTTTCTTTGATTGTCTTTTTCTTTGTTCTTTCTTTCAGTGACTGCCTTCTTTTAACTTCTGCTTTCCTTAAAGAAAGTGCCAGTGCTGAATTGATGGCGTATTTGTTCCCTCTTCATACACTTCTCCATGAGAATTTCAACTACTTTCACATACTGAAATACTATTCTACACAGATTCTATATCTATAGCTGCTCTATAAGCTCCAGATTCTTTTCCTTCCATTTTCTACAGACTGTCTGATGCCTCTCCATGAATATATCACTAACTAACCATTAAAATGTAATATGGCCTAAAACAAACTCACCCCACGTACATCCATGCAAGAAAACAATCTTTCTTTGTCATCTATGGCTCAAATTGCAAAGTTGTCTTGAACTATTCCTCTTATTCACTCTCTTTCTCTCTCACAGTTTATTTCCCCAGATATCAAAACTTTCATGTTCTACCTGCAATATCATTTATATTCAATGCCCTCTTTCCTGTCCTATCACTGCTGCAGCTCAGTATTCATACTTCTTCATTTTATTACTTGCTTTATAACTTTATAACTCCTAACTTCAGGCACCACTTCAAGCCTTCAGCTGATTGGATGAGGCCCACACACATTAGGGAGGGCAATCTGCTTTATTCAATCTACAGATTCAAATGTTAATTTCATCCAGAAACTCCCTCACAGACAGGCTCTGAACAATATTTGACCCAATACCATCACACTCCTGGGCCTATCAAGTTGACAAATAAAATTAATCATCACAGTTTCCTTTTCACCAGGGAAAGACATTAGAGACATTGGCCATCTTTACCCAGTGCCAGCAGCCACTGGCAACAGGGAGAAAAATTTCCCTCTCCACTTTACTGCAAAAAGATCATTCTATTCTAGGATCAGAGGTCAGCAAGAAAGGACTCTCTGCAGACCCATAGACTGCTGACGGTCAAGCCTGGTCCTTGAAGAAAGTTCTGAGTAGCAGCACACTGGGATAAAACAAAGATAAAACAAAATACTAAAAGACTGAAATTAAGCTGTTAGGATTCAACGTCTCCATCTACTATAATATCTGACTATTTTGATTTAGACTTTTGTCATTCCTGCTTCAAAATTGTTAGCTATTATCAAGTTAAAAATGTCAGTTTTAAGTAAAATTCAAACCACCAAGAAATACCTAAGTTCCTCCTGAGAAACGGGTCTTGCAGGAATGGGATCCTTAATGAAACTGCACTTTGAAAATAACTTATCTTTATTCCAGGAAATGGAATTGTGAGAAGAGGTAATATTAAGAAAATAATTATAACAGCATATATATTTTTCATTTTGTCCTAATTTTGCTTTTTCATATATTTAACTTCCACATTAACCTAGATGAACTTTATATGGACTCATTTGAAAGAAAAGACAAGAAGTTATCCTTAAAGTCCATTAAAATATATTGGCTTCAGATGTTTTTAGAAGGGCAGAGTTTAAAGATGTCTAACATTTTCCTAAAAGCATAGAAGTATTCTTTCTTTGAAGAAACTTGACCCAATAGAAATACCTGCCTCATTAAAATGCTCAGTTTGCTAAGTTTGAACTTTAAAGTGCAATTTCTTTTCGAGTGAAAAAAATGGCTATTTTTAACGGTTTAAATTGAACTTTTCCAAAAATGACAGAACAGATTTCTTAAACCATCTTAAACTAACAGTCATGAAAACAATAATACCCTTTAAAATTCAAAGCTTTATCACCAGCAACAAATAACTTTGGGATAACTATACCTTTTTAATAACATTTGTACTTATGCAAATAAAATAGTAAATAGCTCCTTTCAAATTTTTAATTATTCTCTGTGTTAATCTATAGTTATACTAATTATTAAATTATCAAAGCAATTTTTATATTTTTTTATTTCTGAACAGGTGCTATAAATCTCAGCTAAATTTTTTTGAAAATTATATTCCTTACTAGAGAACTTTAATATTTCTTCTGGAGTCTTTTTTACATGTATTGTTGACACATTCATCTCATAAATGTTTTTGTGTATGTGTGTGCTTTTGTGCTTTGGAAGCTTTTTCCCCAAATTCTGATTCCCCTCTTTATCTTCTTCTGTTGCCCACATTTCACCTTCAGAAGAACTGAACATAATGTGCTAAAGACAAATAGTGCGATTCAGTTTCATTTTCTTGTCTAATCACAAAATGCTCCATACAATCATTTTTGGAAAGTGAGGCTTTTTAGCTGGGGGAGGATGGATGAGAGTTATAGATGCAGTATTGCCATCTGAGTGTTTATCTCTTCTTTAATTCTTTTCACTGTCTTTCATCTTACCTTCCTATAATCAAATGATGCATTAGAAATAGCCTAGAAAATGACAAAATGGAGGATAAATGAATTGTGCTATTTTTAAATACTTTGAAAGTCTGATGTAGCCATCACATTCATTAACCTGATCTGCTGAATATATGCCCTGTAATCCTTGGTGTATTCATCTGTGAAGCATGGGATGTACCTGGTGAGGGGTGGGTTGAATATCACCTTATATTTAGAATATTACATATTCTAATGTATAACATATTGTGTAAAATATTATTACAGTTATAGTCATATTTTTTATAAAAATAATTATACCTATTATCTTGAGTTTCTAATAGTAATACTATAAAATGCAAATACAAATGAAAGTAACAGCCCATATAAATCAACATGGAGAGTGATAGGTCCAACAACCAACATATCAAATGGGGATAGTCTTCATTTTTTTTTAATTTCTTAATGACCTAAAATAAAATAACACTGTAAGTACATGCAGGTGTAAACTTCTATCAAAGTAACAATTTGTTTTAACTTTAAGAAAACTTTTCAGTTATCTTCTAAATTTTCTGCCCGAAAGAAATACTCAGAGATTTAAATATGAGAGCTAACCCGAATAGTATAAACACATGTTTATTTCTACTCCTTCCTGAAAAACCAGTAAGATGAATGTTATACAAAAACATACACCTCCAAAGCTATAAAGAACGGAAGAGAAAACAGTAAAAATATGGCATACTAGAGAGTGGATGGGACAGTGATATAGAACATAGAACACTGAAAAATAATACTGAGTTTGCAGGTACAGATGCCAAGAGGAATTCCAATTCACGCCAAAGAATCTAGAAAAGATTCAGAAAGGAAGGCAAGTGGTACCCTTTGAATGTGAGAAGACACATAAGTATAAATATAGAAAGACTGGCTAAAGTCTCCTTTATGAGAAGCAACTAGACCCCAAATTCCCTCTGAGCTCCTGTGCAGCCAGGAAACAGCTCCTCCCTCATCATGACTGACATCGTGAGGTTACACCTGGAGACTTTGCCACAGAGGGTCTGTGGACTCCGGGCTACCAGGTAGACCTGAGGATGAGAATGCCATGCTGAGAGGGGGTTAGTCAGTACTATGAAATGTGGAAACGGGTCAATATCTCAGGTACTATTAGAGGCAAACGACACGGAGCTGCACAATAGGTCCAAATAAGAAACAGAAAATAAGAGAAACAAGAGAGAAAACATTAAGCGTGATGTGCTCAAACATACCTGGCAAGGCTTTCTGATGCCCCACTCGGGTACAGTCACATGTGGCCCTGCTGTACCTGGCTTACACTGCTTGTACCTTCTCAAAGCATCTTTATTCATACTGAGAGGATTTTACCTGGAAGACTATGACACATGTAGGAAGGGAGCTACGGTCTGATTTCTCTGATTTGCTTTGGTATAGACAATTCGGATGGTTAAATGATAGATATCTCATACTGTGTCCTTATCCAATAGTTTCAGAGTTCATAATAAGAAAAATTCAGCAATTTATGAAAAATCTGTTTTCAATCAATGTAGGATATACCAGATTTTTTTTTAAACACAGGTCTCGCAGAGCTCAAAAATAACTTATTCAAGCTCTAATTCTGCTAATTTAAACTTCTGCTGAATTAAGACTTGATTTAATTTCACCATGGGGAAGTACAAATTTAGCTTGGACTTTTAAATCTACAGTATGCTGAGTTTTTCTTACACTTAACTTTTTTGATGACTTCCGGTTTCCAAAGTCTCAGATGTGAATTGATATTAACATGGTATAACTAAAACCTGGAACTGATCCCCAAAAGTCTTAGAATTGAGGGAAATTTTAATAGTAAAGCTTAAAAACCTCTTGAAGCATGGTTATGGGACCTATTTGTAACAAATGTATAGTCAAATTTTAGAATATCAAATAATAAACATATACACATTGCATAATGCCATTATTTCATTCAATAATAAAACTATCTAAGGCAAATGACATTAAATGAAACTACTGTAATCACAGTACAAAAATATGTAGGGCAAATCACTGTTATTTGTTGCTCTAAAGAAGCATATCCTGAAAATTCCCTCATTGAATTATCAAAGGAAATGGATGTTCCCACGTTTTGTACTCTGTCTCTCTCTTGTATTTTTCCCGAACCACCAACTATTTTTGAAATTTTTCTTTGTATACCAGTGATTCCAATTGGGGGCAAAGGTTTGCCACCCAGAGGGCATCTGACAACGTCTGAAGACATTTTGGTTGTTGCAACTTCAGGAAGGGATGCTTCTAGCATCTAATATGTAGAAGCCAGGGGTGCTGCTACACATCCTACTATTCATATGACAGCCTCCCACAAAAATTATTAATTGGGAAAAACTTCCATAGTTGTAAGGTTAAGAAAGTTTGTTCTATATCTTCTCATCTTTCTTCCAAGTCCTCTTTCCCTGTGTAATGCTACTATTGTCAAAATATATCTGTTATAACAAAAGAAACATTGTGGTTTTGAAGAGTTAAAATTCAAAGTCAGGAGGCCTTTTCTTTGTATATTTCCTGTAGACTTGTTACTTGACCTTGAATAAATCATTAAATCTATCATGACTTTTGTTTCTCCAAGTGTTAAGTTGTGTGGTTAGATTTTATCCGTGCTTTTTAGGTAAGTAATTCATTAAATAAACCTCATGTTGAAAGCCCAATAAATAAAACAGATCAAAGTATCAATATATCCCTCCCATGCTGAAATGAGGTTTGGTTAAGAATTCAAGTATAGTAGCCCCTATGGTAATTCCAAGAGTGTCTTGAGCACAGCTGAAGACTTCTGTGCTACTGGGATATTTGAAACATTTTGAGAAAGAATAAAAACTTAATAAAATCTATGAGTTAAATATAAAGGAGTTTTAGGTGCTTGTTTGTTAGATTAATATATATATTGATATTTTCAGGTATGTATATAAATTTCAAAAATATATACATATATAATATCTATATTTCTAATATTTGAAGTTTTAGAAGTTGTAGCCCTTGCTTTTGTGAAAGGTTTTTAGAATAAATCCCATAAAATGTGCAATAATAGCCCTTCCTTGTCTGATTCTCCTTTAAACATGTCTAAAACCATTAAAACATGGTTTATTGTTGATTTTAAGATTTCCTACAAAGCACTGAATAGATGGCCATGCATATGCTCTCACACCAAGGAGTAGAATCTAGTTTGTCTAGGATACACTGCCCTGGAAGTGATGTTTTGGGACCTCTAAACAACACCTTAAGAAAAGACGCAGCCTCTGCGTCCTCCTCTTGAAGACCTGCCACCATGCTATGAGAAAGTCCAAGCTAGACTACTGAACAAAGCGACACCTCATGGAGGGAAGGGAAGGGGGAAAGAGACAGACAGACACTGTGTGGAGAAGGAAAGGATTTCAGACTTGTGAGTGAAGACAGGACCCCATGAAACAGAAAACGCATACAACTGCCCCGTTATAATGGTAAAATTTATAAATTTCTATGTCAACTTGATTAGACTAAGCCTGGATATTTGGCTAAACATTATTTCTGAGTGTGTATGTGAGAATTTCTGGATGAGATTAGCATTTTTTTTCTTGATAGGCCAAAGTCTTAGTTTAAAAAAATTTTTTTTAACTTTATTGAGGGATAATTGAGAAATATAACTGTATACATGTATAATGTGATGATCTGATAGACATATACACTGTGGACTGATTACCAAGATCAGGATAATTAAAACATCCATCACCTTATATAGTTAACTTTCTTTTTACTTTCTGTGGTGAGAATGATTTAGCACAGGTTTCCCCCAGTATCCAAAAATAAAGCATTCCTATGAAACCTTTCATAAGCCAAAACAGCGTAAAGTGAAGAGGCAATTATCTTAGGACACCTCTTGCTAACAGACCACAAAATAAATCGAGATAAAGATGCTCACCGACACAGTTCCAATTTATGGCAGCTTGATGTCAAGATTCTGAGTGTACTTCGTAGGTAAGGAGTTTGGTGGTGCCGTACTTGCTGCTCTAAGTGCTATTTTTACTTTTTGACCTTTTTCCTAAAAGCGAAAATCCTCTTCGCGTTTCTTTTGGTTAACGAAAACAAGTACTAACATAGATATTTCATAAAAGTGAAGTGATCTAAACAGAACTTTTGTAAAGTAGGGGAAACATATATATAACACTATAGTCACCATGCTGTACATTAGATTCTTAAAAGATATTCTTCTTATAATTGAAAACTTGTACCCTTTGACCGACATCACCTATAGTCTCCTCTTCCCCAGCCCCTGAATCAGTGCATTCAGTAAAGCATATTGTCTTTCTTAATATCGGTGGGCATCATCTAATCTATTGAGGGCCTAAATGGAGCGAAAGACAATGGAAGAAAGAATTCACCCCCTTTTTCCGCCTGACTGAATGAGCTGGGACATCTGTCATCTCCTGACCTCAGGCTGAGACTTATGCCACTGGCTTCCCTGTTCTTAGGCCTTCAGAGTAGGACCGAAATACACCGATGGCTGTCCTGGGTCTCTAGTTTGAAGATGGCAGAACATGGGACTTCTCACTCAGCCTCCAAAATCATATAAGCCAACTCCTCATAAATAAATCTCTTAAATATAAATATAAATCCTATCAGTTCTCTTTCTTTGGACAACCCTAAGGCACTTGTCCATTAAGAAATAATAAGCCAATGTTGTTTTTTAAGCCACTAACTTTTGGGGTGGTTTGTTAAAGGGCATTAGATGACTAAAACATGGTAATTAATTGTTACATAACCAAAAGATAGTGAACAGTTTTTGTTAAAAATTTACTGTTGTATAATCTAATTACCATTACAACCTTTATAATACATGTATGATTCTTTAAACTAGACCACTATAACATTCCTATTGTATTTTTATCTATCATAAATGATATTTTTAGATTAACATTTATTAATTAAATATGTTTCAATGGGTTACCTATATATTCAAATTATAAATATTTCTACATATCACTATTGTGTATATGAGATAAAAGGGTTTTGTAAAATAGATAGCTAGTGGGAAGCAGCCCCATAGCACAGGGAGGTCAGCTTGGTGCCTTGTGACCACCTAGAGGGGTGGGATAGGGAGGGTGGGAGGGAGACACAAGAGGGAAGAGATATGGGGATATATGTATATGTATAGCTGACTCACTTTGTTATAAAGCAGAAACTGACACACCATTGTAAAGCAATCATACTCCAATAAAGATGTTTTTAAAAAAATACCTTAACTGTGGTATTCTAAAGTGAAACGAAACTTTTTTAAATTATAAATTGGACAGGTAAGCCTTAGTATGTTAATATGTTGTGATTCTCTAAGAGACAAATATAAACTAAGATGTTCCCAGAATTTATTTGACCACAAAACCCTTTCTTACTAAATTGCCTACGGGCACAAGAGTGACATCATTAACTGTGGGATGAGACTATGAAAATGTATATCCTTTATTCTCAAGTGGCAGATTTTTGCGTTGTGTTCACTTTGAACTTTACCCCATCACAACTCGGGGTGTCTAGATACCACGTCTGATCTTGGGTAAGCGGTCTCATTATTTTTTGTCTTAGCTTCCTTGCCTACAAAAGAAGTGATCAGGATATCTAGTTTGTATGGCTGCTATGAGGATTTTAATGTAGTAAATGTAAAAAGATTAAAATAGTAATTATCATATTGCATGTGCTCCACAAATAGTAGCAAGTTTTGTTGTTGTTACCTATCTTAGGCATTCTATTTGCTAGATATTGGGTATGGTACTTTTACAGGTCCTAATGTAGTTATTTACTTACTGAGAATTGTGCTAATGTGTTACGTCAGTCCATAACATACATGACTTTGATAAAGTACGGCTGTACTGATTGTCTTACCTAAAACCCTATTCCTTAGAAATTCTGTATAGTATACAAAATAACATTTGAATTTAGAAAACGTGCGTAGGTAAACATGTAGGGCTAAAACCACTAACCTAGTGATCAAAAATTCAATTTATTTGGGGACCATGAACTATTTTTTGTTTATTTACATTGCAGGTTAATTGTATGAACTTTAAGCTACACATTCCGATGCTTAGCTCAGCTCTGCGTCCACTTGACTGCACAAAGACCTCTCCTTGGCTTTCTTTTTTTATAATTTTCCTGACGTAAATGGCCTCTTGTGTGACCTATAGGAATAACACTGCATTTTAAAAAGAATATTCAAAATTCGTTAAAAAGATTAAAGCCCTAACCCTTGGGCTTTGACCTCATCAGTGCTGACACACTGAGGGCCTTTGCTTCCAAATCCTGTGGACCAAATAAGCACCTTTTATTATGACCTTGAGACACAGACATTTTCTTAGTGTGCTGTTAATAGAAGTGAGCATTAGGGCAAGCTGAAACTTCTGGTAATGTGCACATAAAGCAAAACTTTGAAGGTAATGGGATTAAATATTGGTAAAGAAATATTCTTTATATTCAATTATCAGCTGGGTGAGAAAGTGGCTGCTCAATTGTGATGTTAAGAAAGCAACAACTAGAACTTCCCCAGCAGTCCAGTAGTTAAGACTCTGCCTTGCAATGCAGGAGGCGTGGGTCCGATCCTTGGTCGGGGAACTAAGGTCCCACATGCTGTGAGGTGCGGTCAAAAACCTTAAAAAAAGAAAGCAACCACTAAAGATGACTTGAAGAGACCGCTTGAACAGGAAAAAGAATAACTTAAATCCACTCCAGTTGATATAGGAGAAAGGTTAACTTCAAATAAAAATAGTGTGTTTATGAAATCTCAAAAGCAGTTAATATAGTGGTATTACTTCTTAAAATTTTAAGAAAAGGCTAAGAATGGTTGCTGTGTTTAGTAGTCTGCAATTTTCTAGACCAGGTGTATTACTCTGTTTGGGCTGCCATAGCAAAATACCATAAACTCAATGGTTTAAATAACAGACATTCATTTCTCACAGATCTGGATGTTGGGAATCTCAGATCAAGGTGCCAGTATGGTTGGCTTCTAGTGAGATCTCTTTCCCAGGTTTTTCCATGCTCACCTTCTTGTTGTGTTCTCACATGGTGGAGGGAGAGAGAACTAGTTCTGTGGTGTCTTTTCTGACAAGGGCACTAATGCCATCAAACCAGGGTCCCACCCTTATGAACTGGTCTAACCCTAACTACTTATCATAGATCCCATCTCCAAATATCATTACACTGGGGGATTAGGGCTTTAACATATGAATTTATGGGGACACAAGTATTCAGTCTATAGCAGCAAGGTTTTATAAACATGGCTCTGTTATGAACTGGATGATCCATTCTTGTGGACTGCCTTGTGTATTACAGGACACTGAGCAGTATTCAATAATACAGACATCTAACACCTGGCTCATCTTTCTTACTTCCATCTCTTCGAGTTGCTGCCAGTACACTAAGCAGCATGTCCCCATGGCCATGAGGGGTTGTTATGTCAAGAGACATGAAACTCCTCCTTCCTTCACCCCACCCCACTCCATACAGGTCATATTTGTTTTCCTCTCTCTTGCTCACTGTCATCTCTACCTTAATCTAAAACCCTACATCTCTTCACGCTTGAATTACTGCAACACTCTCTCAGGCATTCTACTCTCTTCAGTCCTATATCACTTCCCTTGCAACTCTTTTAACATTTTTCCTCAGGGAAATTCTCTCTTCAAAAGCCCTTATCACAGATGGTGTAGTCTCTATACTACAAACTCCAAACTTTCCTGATTAGCTTTAATGCAGGGGTTCTCAACATCAGTACCACTGACATATTAGACTGGACAGCTCTTTACTGTGTGGGGCTATGATGTACATTGTGGGGTGCTAAGCAGTAGCCCTGAACTCTGACCACTAGATGCCAGTGACACCATCAGTCTCCTAGTTGTAACAACCAAAAATGTCTCTAGAGGTTGTCCCATGTCCTCAAGGGAGAAGAGGGGTGCAAAATCACACCCATTTGAGAAACTCTGGTCCAGAGCAGTACTTCTCAAACTATTTTTGTTGGAAGACCAATTTTTTTAAAAATTCCGATCTATTTGAGACTGTTAACTTTATAAAAACATTTATGCAACACTGATGCTCAGTTTATGTCTAGTTCTTTCAGATATCAAAATGTTTGAGGAGTAGCCCTTAAAAATGGACATTAAAATGGAGCACCACAGATCTCTAGTCAGGAGTTGTACTAATCCATTATATAACAATGTATGCGGCACCTTTAATAATATTACAACACAGGAGTAGAGATCCATACTCAGGTCTAAGCAGAGCTTGCACACAAGATGTCAGGGAGTGAGCTCTTTAGAAGAGCTAGCAATGCTTGTGCATATTGATATTCTGTGTAATACCACAGCAGTGCCTGCTTATATATTCACACACGTATTTCTTGAATGCATGGGTGCAAGAAAAGGTCACTTAGAAGCTGTCCTCCTTAAATCTATGAAACTAGGTGACTTCAGTGCAAGATACTTTACCAAAGTGGGACCTTATTAGAGCAAAGGCTGTATCTGCATATCATCAAGAATGATGCTGAGCACACAGTAGCTGCTCAATTAATATGTATCAAGTTAATGAGTGTCTTATTAATTTCATTTTGACCATGCTGCCAGTTAATAAATGAATGAGTGAGGGAATAAAGGACTGATGGCATACAAGATTTTCCGGAAAAGGATGGTGAAAAAGCTTCCTGTAACAGGTGGCACAGCAGACAAGCTCCTTTGCTTGTCCACAA
This sequence comes from Tursiops truncatus, assembly GCF_011762595.2. NCBI lineage: Eukaryota > Metazoa > Chordata > Mammalia > Artiodactyla > Delphinidae > Tursiops > Tursiops truncatus. The sequence goes on from NC_047036.1 coordinate 18,705,536, forward strand.
GGCTTACACCATCAAGATGATGTTTTGTATGAAAATACATGTCAGAAGTTGGTGTAAATATGTGATGTTTGTAAACCAAGATATGGATAAGTGGCTAAATAAATGAGGAGATGCCAACATTCAATTCCAGGGAAAGTTTGCTCATTTGTCCTTGAGGGTGTACATAAAAGTATGTATGAATGAATGAGTGGGCTGTATGCATGCAATCTGTATAGATGCCCTACTTTCCAAAGCTTCAAAGTTGCACCATTTAATCAAAGTAGCAAGGTTATAAAAATTGTATCTCTGAAACAGAACCAAATCTTGGTTTCAAATGATTTTATGGTGTCAACAACTTGATCATATTGCTTGCCTTGTAAAATGTTAAGACAGCTATCAGACTGTTTTTAATTTACTCTCTTGGCCTCGATCCACTCTAGTTCTTGTAACATTCTGTCAGCACTATTTTCCTATTGAACGTCAATGAGATGTTCTACTGTGATTTCTTCTTTTTAGGCCAGTACTCCAAGTGAACAACAAAACATGTGCATGCTGATTGACAGAGACAAAATGTTTATCTTTTTAGCATAGAGCAATTTTATATTTTAATTACCAAAATATCACACAATATAGCCTCAGGGTGAGTGTGTCCTGATATATATGTGTATGTGTATACATTATACATATATAATATGTGTATATGTTATGTATACATTATGTACATAATGTATATATTATGAATGGAGAGAGAGAGAGGGAGAAATTCTATATCACTTCATTAATTAGTAACCTGCTACTCTGTGAAATTAAAATATGAATCCACCTACATTCAAATTCAAAGAATACATATATTGTGCAAAGCCAGGTTCACTTGTACAGCCCTGGCATCTGTTCACCACCAGTTTCAAGAAAGTAACTTAACAGAAAGACTCAAATTTTTTTTCGAAAGAGAAGTGTTAATTCTGTTAAGCAAAATTATCATACGATGAGTGACACATCAGTTATGTATGGATATATGCACGTGTTTAGATATATAGCAATTATTTTCAAAGTTTTAATTAATTACCCACACCTGTGCCTCATGATGTGCAGTCTCGATATTTTAAATATTTCTCAGTTGAGATGTAAAAATGATCTCACACTTACTGGTATGATTATCCTGGTAAGCGAGAAGAGATGCTCAGTCTCTTGGTCTCCAAGAGAAGTCATTTGTTTGCTGGTATTTAGGTTTGTATTTTTAGAAGTGACTAATAAGTCCTGGATAAAAGCCATTTCTGCCAGGAGGATTAATTTTGGCTCTCATGCCCACTAAGCCATCAAATGTCCCACCTCTTGCTGTGAGAAGCCAATGGTGTCAGACACTTGAGTGACACTTCCCCTGTCAAAGCCACATAAAGTCCCACCTGGACATGCAGCTGCTGCGGGGCTTTGGCAGTTTGCCAAACACTCTTCAGTTCACGCTTTTGCCTCTTAACTTGCACATGAAGTGTGAGATTAAGTGCACAACGTTGGGTGAAATTATGTCAAGCCCTAGCGTTTAAAATAGGTGTAATTTTAGAATTGGCAAGCTGCGTGGTGTGTGACACCATGTTTTTCCTAAAATTCCAAGATCTCCGATGTACTGAAGGTGAAAATATTTGTTCAAAGTTTGGCACCAACTTGCTTGGTAGCAAAACCTCATCAGAAGGAAGGGCACTGGAGAGTGAAAGTGTCTCCTTAGTGAGGTTGTTCGTGGTTCCCTGTAGAAAGGATAATGTGTTTGATGAAATGGATAATGTGTTTGATGAGAGGCTGCAGTCTCACAGACTAGTGGTGATGCTATGTAAAACTCCTTGTGTGTGCTCCATTATCATTTTAAGGTGCCCCAAAGTCTTGATTTCAAAACCCACTTGCATCCACAGATACAAATGAGAGACTGGAGACCTAGATCTTAGAGACAGACTAGAGATAGAATAGATAGAGACAGAATCCTGGCTTCTCAAGTGACAAGTAGGTGAAATTAGGATCTAAGCTTCAGCACTCTTCCAAAGACACGTACCTGCCAAAATTAGGACTAGAATGAGGATTTTTCTGACTCTTCCAGGACTTGAATCTAGTGTCGATACCTATAACTCACTGGTACATTTCTTTTGAATTGAGCAGAATTGATTCACGGGCATTTGCTTGTATTTGCTCAGTTAGACTGTAAAGTCACTAGAGATGAGGTTCATTGACCTTATGTTACCTTTATAGAACACTTTGCTAAGTTTTAAAAGGAGGACACACCTTAGAAGAAAGACTACATTACTTTTTAAGAGATGGTAGGTTTCTGATCTTGTTTTTAATTTATAATGCCTAATCAATATTAATAACTGCAAAATATTTTTATCTGCAGGTTAGAATAAGAAAAGATACTATTTATACCTCTCTTAATACAAACTCTGATGTTCTTGCTGACATACAAATTCCTATTACATGAACTCTACCTTGTTTACAAAAGTAAAATTATTTTCTATTTTAGTTAAATAATTATACATGTTGCCACTGAAATCCAACCAATAACTTCCTGTAGAATAATTAGCAGAAAATAAGTATGTAAAGAAGAAAAAGTGGTTCGGATTGCCACACGGTCATTCAATCGTGATTTCTACTAAGTTATTTTAAAGTATATTAATGCAATTGTAAACCAATTTCAGTGATTTATAATCACCAGGAGAATCCCCAGAAGTGGCCCTGAAATTAATGATTGGTTTGTATTTAAAGTAACCACCTTTAGCAATGGCTTTTTCTAAGTGAACTTCCTTAAGAGTAACACTTTGACTTAATTACTGAGACAGTTCATGTTTATCACCCTTCGGCTGCAGTGGGAAATTTTAAAAAGAATTAACATAAATGTGATTCTTTTTTCTCATGAGGTGCAAGAGCACCAAAGCAATGTAAGACGTGAAGAAATCCTAAAAATAGTAACACTTGTCAACAGAAACTAGGACATTAAACTTAATTGCTTAAGTTAATGATGCCTATGATACAGATTATAACGCTCTTTGCAAAAGTGTGTGTGGAATTCACAGATGTTTGACTTCAGTTTTATGTTTATCGGCATTGATGACTTTTGACAGTAGCATCTAAATGAGCAAATAGCAATAAAAATGATTTGTTCACAAGGCATTTTCCTCTGTGTGTCTTCTCAAATAGAAAAAAAAAAGATTTTACTAGTAATTTATTTAATAAGGTCAAAGAAAACTCTAAGTTCCTACAATTCTTCAATTAAGGGAAAAGAGCAGTAAAATTGGAACCAGGGGAATTACGTTCATTCTCCACCTCTATATCTAGCTTACTGTGATACTGAAGGCAAACACATTACCTTTTAGCCATTGTTTCTCCAGGTCCAAACAGATTAAAAATGCCTATATCATACATGATATAAGGTTTATAGGAGAATCAAATGAGATAATGCACAAAAGACCTGTACATCACCAACAAACATCTTAATGTTATTCACAGAAAAAGAGAATAAATTATACACCTTTGACTATAGCAAAAGTGGGTAGATTGTTCCAGCAATGTAGCATGTGATGCTTCTGCTTTCATGTACGCACACAGCTTTAAGATTTTTTTAAAAAATTATATTGAATGCTGTAATGTATTTTGTTTCCTGTTTATTATTGACTATAAAAAGCCCATCAGAGGGCTTCCCCGGTGGCGCAGTGGTTGAGAGTCCGCCTGCCGATGCAGGGGACACGGGTTCGTGCCCCGGTTTGGGAGGATGCCACATGCCGCGGAGCGGCTGGGCCTGTGAGCCATGGCCGCTGGGCCTGCGCGTCCGGAGCCTGTGCTCCGCAACGGGAGAAGCCACAATAGTGAGAGGCCGGCGTACCGCAAAAAAAAAAAAAGTCCATCAGAAAATCTGGCAAATTGAGATATTAAATTTATATGATTGAGACAGTGAGAGTTCCAAACTTTCTAGCCAATATTCACCAATTAATGATTGACTTAAGAATATTTGGTGACTATTTCAAAACAGTCATTTACACTAATAATAAAGTTGTTAATAATTAAACTATGATCTCTTAGATTAATATTCATTGAACATGGGCACTGGGGTCAGTGTTTCTAATACTGAATTACCAAAAGGAAAATAAAAGTTAATATGAAAACTACCCAAGAAGAAATATTCTGACTTTCTTCGCTTTTGGGAACCTACAGTGCGGAAAGAAATTAACAAGAGAAGCAAAGATAATCTAGGCTCTGTTCACAATTTTGCTACAAACTAGGTCTCATCATGTTAAGCACATTTAATGGACTTGAACTCAGAAGTCTTATATCTAAAATGATGATGTTGAATTTCACAGTTTCCAAGTTTAGTTATAGTCCTAGTATAAATCTTCGGTACTAAGATATTTTCCCTATGCATCAATGTTAATACCTGTAAACATATTTCAAACCACATGCCCAGTTTTTTTTTAATGAAAACACCTCAAATACACTTTTTTTTTTTTTTTAACAAGCAGCTCCAGGCATCCCTAAGAAACTTTAGTGACCCAGGACAAATCAGTAATCTAAACACTTCCATCTCAACCCTTGTACACTGTTGATGGGAATGTAACTTGGTAAAGCCATTATGGAAAACAGTATGAAGGTTTCTCAAAGAATTAAAAATAGAACTACCATATGATCAAGTAATTCCACTTCTGGTTATATATAAAGGAACTGAAATCACTGTCTCAAAGAGATATTTGCACCTCCATGTTCACTGCAGTATTATTTGCACTAGCTAAGATATGTAAACAACTCAGGGTCCATTAATGAATGAATGGTTAAAGAAAATGTTGATTATATATATATATATATATCTATATCTATATCTATATACACACACACATATATATATAAACCTTAAAATAAGTAACACACAATATAAATAATAATTACATGTTTATTATATAGAAAATACCTATATAAATATAAATATATAAAATACTGTATAATTTCATCTATACATGGGATCTCAGAAATAGAGAACAGATTGGTGGTTGCCAGGGGCAGTGGGTGGAGGGTAGGGGAAATGGGTGAACGTGGTCAAAAGGTACAAATATCCAGTTATAAAATAAGTAAGTCCTGGGGTTGTCATGTAAAGCATGGTGACTGGAGTAAACAGTACTGAATTGTATATTTGAAAATTACCAAAGGAATAGATTTTCAAAGTTCTCACCACGCTCACACACAAAACTGTAACTATGTGAGGTAACAGATGTGTTAACTAACTTCACCGTGGTAATCATTTGGCAATATATACACATATCAAATGATTTCACTGTACACCTTAAACTTACACAATGATATATGTCAATTATGTTTCAATAAATCTGGAAAAAAGTCAAAACTTTTCTCTAATTTTTCTCTAAAAATTACAGAATTGGAAAGAAAGATATGTAGAAGTAGTGAAAAAAAGACAATAATTAGGCAAAAATTGGGTCAATATTCTCTTCTTTCTTCTAAGTTGTCTCCTAGTAATCATAATTGCCTTCCACTCATCCATAGCGGTATGAAACTAGACAATGTTCACAAATGGAGATTCCCATTGTTTAAAATCTGATGAAAAATGAAACAGCCAAAAGAATGACAAGAAGATAATTGATGAGGATAGATGGGTTCTGTATATAATGAGATAAAATTATTTGGCCACAGGAACTAATTGCACAGAATAATTCCAGGCTCTCCCACTCTATAGCAAGACCAGATCTTTTCCTATAAGCTCAAGAACTGTCACATTCTGTACAAAGATTAAAAGAGCATCCACAATATTGTAATCTCAGATCCACCATCCTGAGTGAGTCCTGAGTGCATTAAAAATCCCGTGTAGTATAACACATCATCAAATGTCAGAGAATCATATGTGTCACGTGGGAACAAGAGGTGACAGGTAACCATCCTTTTTGTAAATTATAGGAAGCTAAGTGTTAACTATATTCTAGTGAGAAGTGGCAAAAATACTATACCAGTCTCCACACCTACACACACAAAACGCAACATGAGTTTTCATTTACCTGTCTGTTGTTTGAACAGGTGAATTTATGATGGGTTTTTACAAGGTGCTTCTGGCTAACTTTGAGCTGAATATGTATGCAAAGAGGGAAGACAGATTCCTAACCCTAAACTGATTAGGTCATTGTGCTGAGACACAGAGCAATATAGTTCAAAGGACTTAAAGAAGCCACCTGCCTTGCTGACTCAATATCCATCAATACAGGGGCCACTCTGCCTATAAAGAATTTTCTTGGGTTATCTTGATTATGTAGACAGAAAGCCACTGAAACAGCATTTAAATCAGCTGGAACTATCTTTAGCTTCAGCAGTGGCAGGTCGTACTCTTGCCATTTCAAGCCATGAAATTGTTTGAAACTGTGTGACAAGAATTAACATACTAAGAGACATGTACGACAAGGTAAAGACAGATAAAACTGCTATATTATAGATCCCTAGATGACTCAGGATGTGCTTGGGAAACAAGAATAGCAGGCTCATAACAAAATCTATACTAAGACTGAAATAAGGGTACAAAGATCTTCAATTTGTAGTTTCAGATCATTACTTTAGAACATTTGGTAAGCATTCAGAAAAATAAAGATATGTCTTGAAGATAGCATATGTATGATTGTTAATAATTATGTTTTAATCCATACATATCTCCTTTTATATATTTAAATGATGCAAGAATAATGTGTAAAATATACTTATTCTATTTTTCTCATTTATTTGACATATTTGAACTTATATACAATTGCTAAAGTACAAGATAAAATTATCAGGGCAACTGAGAAAAATGTTTACTGGCAAAAATTATGTGAAATATCTGTTTCATTAAATATATGTGAGTTAAATAATAATTTTAGTAAAACACAGTATAGATTTGTTGTCAGAAAACTATAATCTACTATTTTGTTCAATATATTAATTCTATAGTAAATGAAATAAGGATGCACATTAATGAGTATAAATTATGGAAAGTAATAGCAGCAGTGGGTAAAAGTAAAAAAATGAGAGAGTTGTGAAAACTGTCATTTTCAGACAATTTTATTGCATAAACTTCTATGTATAAACAAAGCAATCATATATACTGTCTTTCATATGTACTGTCAGTTTAATTTAGATAATGTTAAGTAATACCCTATCTGTAAAATATTGTGAGACCTTGACTGTGTACCCGGAGAAAAGACAGTTCTTGAAATTTTCAGTTAGCATTATCCTGAACTCCACCATCAATCACAGAGCACATACATTAGGCAAGGTCCTGCTATAACCCAACATCTTAATTAAGTAAAGTATGTCACTTCTACATAGTCAAGAAAGAAGAAAGTGCAATGTGCTGTTCTACGAAAGACAGGAGAACTACTATCCCTATGTATACACATATTTAATGATATATCAAAAGCCTTCTGCATGGTGTGTCAAAGTAACTTTATTTTCTAGGGCTCCACTTATAATCTTAATGTTCACATATTTCACAGTATTACAAAAGGCAAGCCTATTTATCTTACTCTGATCTCAAGCAAATGCAAAACAAACAGCTAATCTATTCAGTATTTCATCTGAGATTAGATAGATATATATATACATACATAGATGTAATAGATTAAATCTACAGATAGTAGATAGAAGGATATGTATTCCACATTCTACAGAGGTATCTATTCTATCTACCTACCTTCCTACCTTTCTATCCATCTATCTATAAATATATATTCATTTCAAAAATGGGATTGCCAAGTGCTTCAGAGGGTCATGCATTAGGAGACAACTTTTGCATTTTAAATCATACTGACTTATTTTAAATGATGCATGCCCATGTGGGGGGCTATTTTATAAAGCAAAACAGAAAAGTGTCCTAAGGAAAGTTAACCTCAGAACTCCTGTAATTAAAAAGAACAGTCATGTAACAAAACTGAATAGGGAGAGTTAGTGTGAAAGTTATTCTTAAAGGTTATCTTGTGACTCTCCAGTCCCTTATTTACTGGATCTCTTTTTATAGAACAAGAGATTTGTTACATAGCTGCATGTACACTTCAGAGTTTACACAGGGATGTACCTATCACAAGAAGCTACAGGTGATTCAGAATGTGGGAGAACAAATGCCTTAATTAGCGGGCAGCCCATTATCCCTACAGGGGAGAATGGATTTGTTTTTAAAAGAACACTGTCAGATTAATATACTACTCTTACATTGTCTAAACTATAGTACTTTTCTGATTAGATAAGCTTCATAAATAGCACTTCTTTTTTCTATTTACATTGCATTCTTAATTTGAGATAAAAATAAAATGTGTGACAACATATTCCAGGGCTGTTAATATAGCCTATCTGGGATAAAAATATAAAAACATATTTTTATAAATAATGTATTGGGTGGCCCAGTGGTTAGGATTCCAGGCTTTCACTGCTATGGCCTGCGTCAGTCCCTGGTCGGGGAACTGAGATCCCGCAAGCCACGCAGCACAGCCAAAAATAAAAATAAATAAATAAATAAAAATAATGCATCAATTAATACATCATATTTTGTTCAATATATTTTGATAGTAGGTTAATTAACATCAATTATAGTTTGCTCAGTATTTGAATAGGTAACTGGTCTAAACACATTAAGGGAATTTTTAGAAACAAAGATGCAATACATTAAACACTTTGAGTGGAGAATTACAATACTAAATGGTACAGCGATTGAAAATAAGTTTCTTGAGCACCATTTTTTCCCCTGGAAACCTTCCCCTCACACCTCCATTATTAACCTCACATGGGTAGCTTTTACAAGCAAAAACCTACATTGGGTCCAAAGGATTGAAATAATTTAATTTGATTATTCTGTCAATCATTTTGCATAATTAATTTGATCTTAAATTTGAACTTTCTTTAAGCCTGTTTAATAAATGTCATGACACTTCCTGAATCTATGACTTACATAAAAAAAATCTACTTGATGGCTCTATTTATTATTTTCCTTTTAATCTGCCATTCACTATACTTCAAGTACACACAAAATATATCAATTAACAAAAAGTGTGCTGGCAAGGATGGTCTAGATAACATGGCTGAGACAGTTCATTTTTGTACATATATTGTTCTCACTTTTGTTCCCACCATAAAAGTAATAAATGGAAGTAGAGTGTGTGGAGCACAGCATTTAAACACAGCTGTTCTGACGCTCCTGCAACTCTGCCATATCTTGTTTAGCTTGTATAGTCTACATCTTCACAGTGTATTTCTATGTGTCTAGATATACAGTAAAAGCAGTAGGGCTTCCCTGGTGGTGCAGCGGTTGAGAGTCCGCCTGCCGATGCAGGGGACACGGGTTCATGCCCCGGTCCGGGAAGATCCCACGTACCGCGGAGCGGCTAGGCCCGTGAGCCATGGCCGCTGAGCCTGCGTGTCCGGAGCCTGTGCTACGCAACGGGAGAGGCCACAACAGTGAGAGGCCCGCGTACCAAAAAAAAAAAAGCAGTATATCCAGTGCTTTCTCATTTTAAAATCTCTAAAAATTTAGAACAATTCATGTTGGTCTTTTTTATCCTTAAAAACCCACCACAGAATGTGAAAGATCCTAAGAGGCTGACATGCTAGGTGGTTATAGCCAAGCCACAGTGTCTCCCTATCGCCGAGCCTATTCTCCAGGCTGCGTGAAGTTTCCTGGAGAAGGGATGTTTCTTGTGTATGTCACTATATCATATCTAACCAGCTGTGGGTCAGGACAACCACTGAGAGGCAGGAGACAGTTAAGAAATATTCCAGCTTCCTCACCCCTCAGTGAGAAAATGCTGAGGCAGGTTCCACAGTTGATCTTAGAGGGTTGCCAGAGGGACTGAACCACACTTTCTCATAGTGGTAATTTGCGTACCCTTTTTTGCCATCTCCCCTCCCGGTCTCACTTTCCCGGCATCTCATAGTGCTTCCTGGAATTGCCTTTCTTCAAAATTATGTGTCCTCAAGCCCATATCTCAAGATTTGCTTTTGAGAAACCCAAACCTGGACATAAAATTTTTTGGAGATGGGGGCAGGAAGGAGATGAAGAACTCAAAAATTTACTTCTCCATCATTGTCTGTCCAACATTGTCATTTGCTGTGTATTGAGTCTCAAATACTAACTCATGCACATCACAGCCAAGACACAATGTTCTTTTATCAGCTATTTTTTATGCTTTGAGATAGTTGATTTGTTTTAGAGTTAACTAACGAATCAATATTATATGGTTATCTATTCTGTATATAACTTCTCTGTCAGTGAAAAAGGCAATATCGACATAGTGCCACAGCTGCGATTAGTCTAGAGGTGGCTATGCAGTTCTAAAAAATTGGAATTTCCTAATATCTAGAAGTATTTCACAGACTTACACTATTCTTATTGGTGTTATGGTTAATTTCCCAACCAGAAGTCCTTTGTGAGATAATGGAACATTGAATTCTTAATTGATATTAGATACTGATGGACAATCTCCAGATTTTACAAAACAGTAATCATAGCTTAATTTAAAGGGAAACATTTCCAAATATTTCTCAATTGTGACTCTCGAATGTAGGCATCTTACACAGAGAAACTCTTGAAAGCTTTCACTGTATTTGCTGCCTCTACCTTGTCTCTCTCCATTCTTGTCCAAAGTGGACTTAAACCCAACCACTTCACTGAAATTGCCTTCAAAGTAATTCACCCATAGTTTTATCTCACCAAATACAGTAGTCACTTCTTAGTTTTCCTTTCCTTCCACTTTCTCAGCAACACTTTACAAAATCATCACTTTTAAAAAAAATAAATATACTTTATTTATATTTATTTTTGGCTGCGTTGGGTCTTCATTGCTGCACGTGGGCTTTGTCTAGTTGTGGCTTCTACTCTTCGTTGCGTTGCACGGGCTTCTCATTGCAGTGGCTTCTCTTGTTGCGGAGCACAAACTCTAGGTGTGCAGGCTTCAGTAGTTGCGGCACGCAGGGTCAATAGTTGTGGCATGCAGGGTCAGAAGTTGTGGCTCGCGGGCTCTAGATCTCAGGCTCAGTAGTTGTGGCACACGGGCTTAGCTGCTCTGTGGCATGTGGGATCTTCCCAGACCAGGGATCGACCCTGTGTCTCCTGCACTGGCAGGCAGATTCTTAAGCACTGCGCCCCCATGGAAGTCCCCCAAATCATCACTTCTTGAAACCCTCCTGTCCCTTGCAAACGATGACTCCCTCTCCTGGTCCTGGTCATATCTCAGTGAAGATTTCTTTTTCCTCTGCTGGTTTCTCCTCCTCAGATCAACACTGTATAGTGAAATGTTCTTGGGCTTCATTCTTTTCCTCTCATCTGCTCTTCATTCAATCCCTGAGTGATTCTATCCAGTGACACAATTTTAATTAATCATTTGTATCTTGAGCTTTGATCTCATTTAGGAACTGGCATTCACAATTGTCAGTTTAACAAATCTAATTGCCTAATAAGCTTAAATTTACATATCAGAATCAAATCTTATCCCACAAAAGCCTATCCCTTGTCTAAGACTTCTCCTTCTCATTAAATGTCACCTAATTCCCCTAAGTGCTCAGGATAAACCCAAGGTGTCGCTCTTAATTCCTCTCTTCCATGCATTCCATGTTGAAATCTACAGAGCACCCAGTTGTTCTAATTCCAAAGTATCTCCAGAATTGACTAAGATCTTTACTACTACAGTCCAGACGTCTAATATTTGTGTCCACATATTGCAAATTTAATGGTCTCTTAATGTTATTTATACGCCAGATAGATCACTCTCTAGCCAGTATGCAGCATAATCATTTAAGTGCTTAAATCACATTATAACAGTCCCCTGTTTAAATTACTTACTGGCTTTCCTTTGCAATTAAAATAGCATCCAAATCTTCACCATCACATGTAAAAGCCTGCATTTGGGTTCTGCCTCACCTCTACCTCCACCTTTCTGCCCTAGACCTTCACTGTGCTTTAGCCAGGTAGGGCTTTCCTTCTGTCCCCAACATCCAGGAAAAAAAATCCAGATACTGTATATATTCAACATGTACTTGATAAATGAATGGAAGAACTTGAATAATCCATGTCCAAATCCATTTTTTGTATGACACGGGGCTAGCTGCTTGATATCTTGAAACTGTAGTTTGCTATTTTACATACTAGCCACAATCTCCATTACCTTAATTAATTATTTTGAGAATTATGCTGATATATGTAAACACCTATAATACAGGAAGCAATTATTAGAAGGTGGTAATATTTGATACTACAAGTAATAAACCAATAATACTGACCCAGTGATTCAAAGGCTGGAAATCATCAGCATGTCAAGTAATAAAGGCAAAGACATAACAAATCTGTTTACCTCTGAGACACGTGTAGCTAAAGCTGAGATATATTAGATGTCTAAATTGTTTAGGTGATAATTGCACCAAAGTATAAACTCAGTTATTTTAATAAAATGTTGGTTGTGCAACACCGTAGAATGTAGTTTTGGGCAAGGACCACAACATTTTAGAGGCTTGGCTTCCTCATCTGAATATTGCCATTAATAATAGGGTGACCTCTGTGGATTGTTATCAAGATTAAATTGGAAAACCCAGAAAATATTTCAGTACAGTTCCCGTACATAATAAACATATCACTTAGTTGAGATGCTAACTGTCCTGACAACCAGTGAAACAAGTATGATTTGGTTCTTATCCATATTGCATGATATAAATATAAATCTGCTAAACATTACTGCAACACCCCCAGAGGATCTAGCTTAAGTCCAACCAAGTGTACAGTTTCCCAAGACTACTGTAGGTCATATCCAGCATCAATAGATTCAGAAGATATAAAACCTGTCTGCATTAGAAGCGTCTATGAATTGAATAAGGTACCACCCCCAAATTTAAGTATCTAAGCTCTAATCCCCAATGTGACTGTATTTGAAGATAGGGTCTTTGAGGATGTAATTAAGGTTAAATGAGGTCATAAGTGTGGGGTCCTAATTCAACAGGATTAGTGTCCTTATAAGGAAATTAAGAAATATCAGAATTCCCTCTCTCTGTGTGCACACAGAGAAAAGGCTGTGTGGGGACATAACAAGAAGACAGCCATCTACAAGCCAGTAAGAGAGGCGTCATCAGAAAACAACCCTGCTGGATACCTCGATCTCAGACTTTCAGTCTTCAGAATGTAAGAAAATAGATGTCTGTTGTTTAAGCCACCCAGACAGTGGTATTTCATTACGGCAGCCTGAGCAGACTAAGACAGACACCAGCCCAGCCCAGGAGGAAGGAGAATATTTCACATCAGGCAATTAGAAAATGGGGGCCAAAGACACCTCACCAAAGAAGATACATAAGTGACAAATAAGCATATGAAAATACGCTCCATATCATAAGAGAAATGTAAATTAAAACAACAATGAGATACCACTACATACGTATTATATTGGCCAAAATCTGGAACATTAACAACACCAGATTGTGGGGAAGATATAGAACAACAGGAACTCTCATTCATTGCTAGTGAAAATGCAAAATGGCACAGTCACTTTGGGAGATTGCTTGGTGGCTTCTTATAAAACTATACATACTCTTATCACACTATCCAGCAATCATGCTCCTTTACTCAATGGAGTTGAAGGCTTATGCACACACAAAAACCTGAATATAGATGATTATAGCAGTGTTATTCATAACTGCCATAACTTAGAAGCAATTGAGATGTCCCTCAGTATGTAAATGGACAAATAGACTATGCTACATCCCGCCAATAGAATATTATTCAGCACTAAAATAAGTGAGCTATTACGCCATGGAAAGACATAGAGGAAAGTTACATGCATATTACTAAGTGAAAGAAGCCAATAATAAAAAGCTACATAATGTATGATTCCAACTATATGACATTCTGGATAAGGCAAAACTATGGAGACTAAAAAGATCAATGGTTGCAAGGTGTTCGGAGTGAAGAAGGATGAATAGGCCAAGCACAGAAGATTTTTTGGGTGGTGAAACTGTTCTTTATGTCACTATAATAGCGGATTCATGTCATAACGTATATTTGTCAAAACCATAGAAAGTATAGCACCAAAAGTAAACTGTAGTGTGAACTATGGACTTCGTGTAATTATAATGTGTCAATGTAGGTTCATCAGTTTTAACAAGTGTACCCCTCTGGTGGGGGACGCTGATCATAGGGGAGACTAGGCACAGATGGAGGTAGGGTACATGGGAAATCTTCGTACCTTCCACTCAAGTTTGCTGTAAACCTAAAACTGTTCTAAAAAAATAGCTCTATTTACTTATCACAAAAAAGAGTACCTTGGGAATATTTGTTTAATGAATTAATTGTTGGCACAGAGATGGCTATGGAATGAAGGTTATTTCGATGTCTAAAACTACCACAATAAATACATACATACTTACATACATAAATCTACCACATACGGAAAACCTCAGTAAATGCAGCACAGAATTTACCCAGTATATTCTTGTCTCAGAAAAGAGTGTTACCTACAATAGACTATTTAACTATGTAATAATGCCTGCTAGCATTGGGTAAGGTACTATTTCTACTGCCTTCATTTAATTACATGTAGAGATTATTACCTTGTTCATTTTGCATGCTTGTGCAGTGATATGAGTCTTTTACAACAGAGAAGAAATAAAAACAGAAATCAAACAAGAGCTTTGAAAGTCTACTTGAAATAAGTTAATTGTGTGATCTATCTATTACCCTCTCAAGAAAACTTAATCTTATTGATAGGACATTATAATTAAAATTAAAACAAAACACTGCCTACCCAAGAATATATTTCATTTATATTTACCTTAAAAAATCTCATGTGGATGATATATTACTGAACCCGGCACAGAATACTACTGGATTAAGCAGATTAAATAAAAAGTCCCTGACATAAATTGCAGCAATATCTTTTCTGACCCACCTCCTAGAGTGATGAAAATAAAAACAAAAATGAAAAAATGAGACCTAATTAAACTTAAAAGCTTTTGCACAGTAAAGGAAACCATAAACAATGTGAAAAAGCAACCCACAGAATGGGAAAAAATATTTGCAGATGAAGTGACTGACAAAGGATTCATCTCCAAAATATACAAAGAGCTCATGAGGCTCAATATGAAAAAAACAACAACAACAAGAACAACCCAATCAAAAAAATGGTAGGAAGATCTAAATAGACATGTCTCCCAAGAAGACATACAGATATAGTTAAAAAGCACATGAAAAGATGCTCGACATCACTAATCATTAGAGAAATGCAAATCAAAACTACAATGAGGTATCACCTCACACCGGTTAGAATGGCCATCATCCAAAAAATCTACAAACAATAAATGCTGGAGAGGGTGTGGAGAAAAGGGAACCCTCCTAGACTGTTGGTGGGAATGTAAATTGGTACAGCCACTATGGAGAACAGTATAGAGGTGCCTTATAAAACTAAAAATAGAGCTACCGTATGATCCTGCAACCCCACTCCCAGGCATATATCCAGAGAAAACCATAATTCAAAATGATACATGGACACCAATTTTATTGCATCACTATTTACAATAGCCAGGACATGGAAGCAACCTAAATGCCCATCAACAGAGGAATGCATAAAGAAGAAGTGGTACATATATACAATGGAATATTACCCATTAAAAGAATGAAATAATTCCATTTGCAGCAACATGGATGGACCTAGAGATTGTCATACAGAGTGAAGTAAGTCAGACAGAGAAAGACAAATATCATATGATATCACTTATATGTGGAATCTAAAAAATGGGTACCAATGAACTGATTTATGAAACAGAAATAGAGTCACAGATGTAGAAAACAAACTTATGGTTACTGGAGGTAACGGGGGGAGGGATAAATTGGGAGATTGGGATTGACACATACACACTACAACATATAAAATAGTTAACTGAGAAGGACCTACTGTATAGCACAGGGAACTCTTCTCAATACTCTGTAATGACCTTTATGGGAAAATAATCTAAAAGAGAGTGGATATAAGTATATGTATAACTGATTCATTTCACAGCAGAAAGTAGCACAACATTGTAAGTCAACTATACTCCAATGAAAATTTAAAAAAAGTCCCCACTGCCAGTCTGCTGAACTCAGAGTACTATCTTTCTTCCTAAGCAGCCAGTTTAATCTTAAACTTATTTTTTTGTCTCCTCTCTTCTCACAGAGGGAGAGGAAGAGGGAGAGGGAGAAGGCAAAGGAAAGGGCAACAGGGAGGGCTAGGGATAACTCTATGTCTTTAAACTGATATAATAGACACATTTCACGTATTCTTTTATAAATTATAAAATATAACTAAAAAGCAAATAAGGCCATAACTTTTCTCAACAGAAAACAATCAAAGATGGATAAACCCAATAGATTTAGATTGAATCTTTCCTTTACATCATGTCTTCACAGTAAACCAACCACACAGTGAAAGCAGCCTATGGAAAGTAAAATGCCATCTCTATAAAAATAGCCTCAAAGTCAGGGGTGTGTGGGATGAATATCCAACCCTTTGTTCTTCCAGAAGGACAAAACATTGCAAAATATAGAAACTCAAAAAACACAGTGTCTTCTTCTTTGAAATAATTTTTTAGAACCACGGATTTTAAACATAAAATAATTAAGCCAGAGATGCTGGTATTTTTCCTCCAGTACTTCAAAATTCAATTTTACAGTATGATCACCTTCAACAGTTGATCTTCATAGACATTAGAGTAGATGTGTATTTAAACCACATCTTAATTCAGCATTTCCTTAAGTATCTATTTATTTACTTAAGCATCTATTTATTGAAGCATTCATGTATTTAAGATTTTTTATATTTATACTCCATATTATATCAGAAAGATTTTCAGGAAATTTAATAAAAGGAGGTATAATAGCATAGTGAAACATAAAAATAGATACAGACCATGAAAGATATGCATTATGATTTAAAATCGAGAAAATGTTAAAAAAAAAAAAGATGACACATATAGACGGGATGTACAATTGTTATAGGTCAAATTGTATTTTTAGAAAACTTTTTGCAGATCAAAGCACAACAGAGAAACACAATCAGTCACATTCTTCTCATTATCTACTGGGAAAATATTTTAGTTTTTTAATGGATGAAATACTTTTTCATACTCAGTTCAAAAATAAGTTTTAACATGTGGTGTAAAACAGGACACAATGAGAGAGACAATAGATAAAACTGGCAAGGGCATCACACAACCTTCCTTTGAAGAGGCAAAAAGCACAGCACATTAACATTTTCTCAAAGCAATTCTGTGAGAGGGTTGAAAGGAGGCCAACTTGTAAAATCCATGCACTCTTCCAATAGCTCCCTCCAGTGTTTAAAACTCTCCTGCCTTTTGTTTCAGGAGAGATGAATTCAATCTCTCTTCCCTATTGCAGTAGTTTTGAATAAATTGTTTCTTGCTTGTTTAACTTGTCCAGTGCAATTTTTCTTTGACAATGTACAAGCAACACATATGCACATAATTAACTCTTTAAATACATATGTTCTCCATATCCTAAGAGAAATGGACTAAGTGAAAAAACAGAAATCAATGACTTAAAAGCACAATTTCTCACTACAAAATATATAAGCAAATTGAGACAAATATGGAAAATATAACAATTTAATTTCCATAGCAGGTCATGAGAGCAGTGGATGAAGTATTCTTACTCTGTTCTGAGAGGGCATGATGGTAACGCCTAGGAGGTCTTGCCTGAACTGAAAAATGGATGTAATTTTTACAGATGGCCAAACTAAAGGAAGACATTTTCAAGCTTCTCTGTTTAGAAAATATGCATTGGAGGTGATCCTATAAACTAACATAAAGAGTGTGTGGGAGAAGAAGGAAACAAGAGCATGAATAGAATATAACATATAAAAGTCCATTTTAGTGGGGCAATCTTACACTTATAAGCTCAAATCAAGATTATTTTCTTTGAACCTAATTTGAAAATGCATAGTTAAGTGCATAATTATTGGCAGTAATAAATCAATTATCTTGGAGAATTACAAAAAAAAAGAAACAATAAAATACCAAGGTAGAAACATAGATTACATAGATTGTGCTCAAAGTAAGTAATTATTCTCAATCTTTTAGGAAACATAGAACTGATAGTAATTGTAAGTGTATAACATTTTATTATTCAATTTGGATAGTAAGTATTTTTGTCCAGATTATTTATGTCCTGAAGCAAAACCTGATGCCTCAAGTTTCCAGTGGTAGATAGAGCTTATTTCCTCTCACTCCTCAGGCTTAAGTAAAACTACAGTAAAGGAAAACGTTGGTTTAAAAGAAAACCAAAGGGCTTCCCTGGTGGCGCAGTGGTTGAGAGTCCGCCTGCCGATGCAGTGGACGCGGGTTCGTGCCCCGGTCCGGGAAGATCCCACATGCCGCGGAGCGGCTGGGCCCGCGAGCCATGGCCGCTGAGCCTGCGTGTCCGGAGCCTGTGCTCCGCAACGGGAGAGGCCACAACAGTGAGAGGCCCACATATCTAAAAACAAAAAAGAAAACCAGAACGATAAGAACGAGGAAGCAGGAGAGGCAGATGTCAACAAGTTCATGGAAGAGATAGAACGATTAGCCAAGGCCAGGCCCTAGAGCATATGCCAAGGGCTAAAGCAGAGGAAGCTTCTGCAAAACAGCGGCTCCTCGACACAGAAAGACAACTGCATGATTGTATGTGGAATCTAAAAAAGTCAAATGTATAGAACTGAAGAGTAGAATGATGGCTGCCAGAGGCTAGGGACTGGGGTAAATGGGGATATGTTGTTCAAAGGATACAAACTTTCAGTCATAAGATGATTAAGTTCTAGAGATCAAATATCCAAAACGGTGACTATAGTTCATAATATTATATTGTATACCTGAGCTTTTCTAAGAGAGTAGATCCTTAAGTATTATCACCACAGATACCAAAAAATGTGACTATATGGGGGTAAGATGATGGAGGTGTTAACTGACTTAATGGGTTGATCATTTCCAGTGTACATGCATATTAAATCATCATGTTGTACACTTTAAAAAAATCACCTTGTAAAACCTAAATATATACAATTCTCTTTTTTAATCATACCTCAATAATCCTGGAAAACAAACAAACAACAAGAAAGTTCTTGAATCAGAGTTACCAGTTACAAGGAAAGGTGGAAGTGGTGCTCATAAGAGAGGAATCAGTTGAAAGTGAATGACTGGATCTGCCTTGCTTCTCACCTCAGATATCCAAGAGCCTAACATTTATCCTAAAGGAATCAAAAGATTGTTAGGTGGTTGGCGAGAGAGAGGGAGAGAGGGGGGTCTCACAAAATACATTAAAAGAAATACGTGTCAAAGAAAAAAGGTAGCTACTGTATGTTAGGCCATCTTCTTCTAGCATTTGGAAAGACTCCCAAGAATATGAAGACTTCCTGATCCAACTACAAAATGAAGTCTGCAGGAGACAACCCTCACCCACTAAAGGTTAGTCTTCGTGTGTCTTCATTCTTAAATATGAAGGGACAGCATAAATGAACAGAGACTTGAGAAAATCTGCAGTATGAAACCAAAACACAAAGCAATAACGATAAAAAATCTAGCAGTCAAGGAGATGATAATACAGGATTCGGAAGAGAAACTTAAAATCTCTCATTTTAAATTACTTAGAGAAATCATTAAAACAAGAATGCGTAACTAAGGTGTCAAAGGCTTGAAAAGAAGAAAGGGATGGTAAAGCATAGGGATACTTATTTCCTTATTTTACAAATGGCAGGGAATTCCCTGGTGGTCCGGTTGTTAGGACTCTGCACTTTCATGGTCGATGGTGCAGCGTGGCCAAAACAAACAAACAAAAACAAAATGGCAACTGAAGACCTTTTTTTTTTTTTTTTTAAATGAAAGAAGGAAGGGAGAGGTGTAACTTAGGTAAACCTCCCTCTGTATCATAGGAAATTAACAGACAACATACAAAGTGCTAGAAATATTCTTTAAGGAAATGGTAGTTACTAATATAAAAAGAGAAAAGAGGCCACTCCTTGTTTGCTTGTTTATTTCTGACTGCTTAAGTGAGTGCCTTTAAGACCCCTCTTTCTTTCCCTCTGCCCCTTACCAACCCCTTTGCAAACCCTTGAAAGTCCTAAAGTCCTGAGTACTGGGCAACTGGCTATAGATTTGTTGTGCAAATAAAAATAAACAGGTTATTCTTCTAGGCCTGATAGTGAAACTGGCAGATAAGTAACTTTATCCCATAAAACAACTTAAAGGTCATAGGAACCACGGTCTATGTTGTAAAAGAATCCCAATAAAATGACAGTGGAATAACAAAAGAGAATACAACAGCAGAGAGTAAAAATTCTTGATTTCGTTGTGTTCTATTTCATGAACATATATCAGAAAACCACCAAACGACATACATTTTCAATTCAAAATTATATAAACTATTTTGGAATAGTGCTATGAATCCTTTTATTTTATTCCGAATAACAAATAAGAACCAGTCAAACACACATAAAGGAGAGCCGTTTGGTGATGTTCAGTTTTATTTGTTTTTAATTGTTTGTAATATTCAACATGGATAAGTTTCCATGTTTTCCTCTCAGTACTTCTGCAAATTTTAACAGTATGGAAGTTGAGACATCTGTGCTTATAATCACAAAGGAAACATTTAAGACAAGCTAGGCTTGCCACTGATATCTCATTACTTGTTTTGGCAATGGTGTTTCTCATCAAGTACTATTGACCTTAAGGTATGCAGCATCTCTAGGTTATAAATCAAAGTAGCTTTCATATTTTCATACATTGCATCATGTATGATGCTTCCATAAAGTTCTTTTGAGCCCCAATCAAATATTTGTTTTGTTTTTGTTTGTTTTCTGAGGCAATGCCATTTAGTCTTGCATTAAATAGATCCTTTGAGAGTTAACTCAGAAACCTGATTTTAGAATTACTATCTAGTGCTTATGTATTTACTATTCTCCACCATCATTGCCAGTGAAAAGCGGTACTTTTTGTGGTAATTTATGTGGAAGAATGTGCCTTTAAACTGATGAAGTTATCTTTAAATTTACCTCAGTTTTCTTTATTTATATAGACTTAATTGGAACATGCTTCTACCCACCCACCGCGTGATTAATGAAATGGTGAAAACAAAAATAGTAACAGCAAAAATGATATTGAAATTTAAAATTATCTGAGAAGCACATAAAATAAAATCAATTCCCCGAAAATCATCCTGAAACAAAGAGACTGACAAAAGGATGTGACATGTTGCAAAGGTCAAGTTTGAGTTATCTTCCTTATAAAGATATTTTATTTTATATTAGAGTGCTTTAAGAAACTGGTGATTCCTACGTCTTACATAACATTCTGGATTTTCTAAGAGTAAGAAAATTGCTTTCTTTGGTCTTAAACAGCGAAGTGAATTGTATGCTTCCTAGAGCAGAATGCTGTTTTGTGCATACCTGGTACACAGAAGGTGAGGCTACTTGATATTCTGCTGAGGCCAGAGATGGTTATATTATGTTTTTGCTGTTTGTCACATCTCAAATCATTCTTTTGTATTTAAAAATGAAGAAAATACCAAATTGACGAAAACGTGTTTACTTTCAATTTTTAGCAGTTTTAGTTGACAAAACAAAGGTTTTCAACAATGCCATTTGTCAATATTTTTGTAATATTTTGAACCTCAAAGTGACTTTGGTAAAAGCTGTTATATTCAGAGACATTCAACATTCAAATAGCATGAAAAAAATGTAATTGGGTTAAGTTGCATAAAAATTACAGTTATCTTAAACAACAACCACTCAATCAAGAAAACTTGTTCTCCTTACACACACATAGGCACAATCTCTATTATTCAAATATCCCTTTTCCCCTTCATCAGGTAAGTGGGGAGTACTCTAACCTATTAAGCATGTGCAATTTATTATAATTTAATTTAAATTAATTATATATGTACATATATATTTAAAACTAATTCTGATTAAAGGCAGAGCTAGGTCTCTGAAAAGGCAATTAATCTGTGATTTTTTTTAACCTCAGGGAGTTGGAAGTATTTCTTCTTCCTATTTGTTATCCTGGTGGGGATATCACATTATAAATGAGGGTTCCAAGAATACGAAGACTATCTAATACATACAGGCAAAAATTCACTTTCAACTTTGAGTTAAGTGAGTTATATAGAAAGACAAGAGTGGCAATTTTTGCAAAGGGAACCAAAGTCAAGAGGGAGTTAAATAGAATCTGGAATACAGGATCTCTAACTTGCATAGACAGTGCAAATTTCAAGTTAGCTGTCTAACAAGCATTGCATAAGAATCACATCTGTGTGATCTCTTCTAAAGTAAAAGCTGGTCCTTCTTCATCCTTTAATCCTGCTATACACTATCATGAATGACATATATTAAATAGTTATTAAATAGAAATACCTTTGGATGAATGAAAACATGAACAGATTAATCTTCTTGTTGAAGAGAAATGAGGAAATACAGTGTTCTAAAATTCAAATCATAAGACAGTGGGCTTCCCTGGTGGCGCAGTGGTTGAGAGTCCGCCTGCCGATGTAGGGGACACGGGTTTGTGCCCCGGTCTGGGAAGATCCCACATGCCGCGGAGCAGCTGGGCCCGTGAGCCATGGCCGCTGAGCCTGCGCATCCGGAGCCTGTGCTCCGCAACGGGAGAGGCCACAACAGTGAGAGGCCCGCGTACGGCAAAAAAAAAAAAAAAAAGAAAATCATAAGACAGAACATGCAGTGTAGAAAAGACATTATTATTGTAACTTAAACACACATAAGGGATGATAATGCAAAAACTAAAGTTCTGCAAATTAAGAAAAATACAAGCTCCATTTATTGAGGTAAATATGACAAAGTAGAAAACAAAATGAAATTGACATGGTCAGTCCCTCCTAATAACCAATAAAATATACAGATTTTCACAAAAGGAGAATCCTGTATCGGCAAAGAAGTTGAAAAGTTGTCAACTTTCTGGAAATTGGAAACTGAGAGGGATTGATTTTTCTTTTTCTTATGAAAGTAATAGAGAAAAAATCAGAATATAGAGATCACAGAGGGAAACATTTCTACTTCCTCAACAGAGGAAAGATGAGCCAGTTATGCAGCCCTTCTTCTTTGATGAATGAATAATCAAGGAATACCAAAAAAGTATGTTTCAGCTGCCAGTCAAAGAGGAAAACAGATGAATGACAGTATTTAAAGGAGAAAACACTAAAGAATAGATTATATGTCCAGATCACCGAGTAAAGTAATTAATGGAAAAACTGAAAAGTATTTGTGTAAATTGCTACTACGTCTTTTAACTAGTTATTCTGTGACAAAAATGTGGCTGTGATTGTCATTAAAAATATGAGGTTTCCCAGGATCGTTTTTTCTCTGTTTCTGTAATCTACTGACAAGCAAAATGAGCAGGTCAGTTTCGGGAATCTAGGCTCCACTTAGTGCATTCAGAGATTCTTTCATGAAATCTAATTAGGAAAAATTACTCAACAGTATAGACCCAAGGCTAGGAAAAACCAAACCAAAACAAAAAAACCACTGCTGAATAATACGCTGCTGTGAATCTGTACTCTGTATTCTTGTTGCCATTTTTTGCGTTTTAATAACACACTTGATAGGACAGTGTGTACAGAATATTTGACCATGTGCTCTACTTTTAAGGTTATTTTGTAAGTAAGAGAGGCTTCTGGACATACCGCCTATAACTCTGTCCATGTTCCTCCCATTAGTTTTTGGGCACACAAATAAACTATGTCACGACGAATAAGGGATGACTAGGTAACCATGTGAGGGAACTGCAAAAGAGTTAATGCATATCAGAAGTATGGCACCTACGACCTAACTGTATTTTTTAAATATAACTTCTGGTATTTTTTTAATATGTTTGGTGTAATACTGAAGAATGGTTATTTTCAAGTTAATTATAACAGCTATGTGTCAAACTAACTTCCAAAGATGCCTCAGTTGGCATCATTATCAGAAGATTTTGAGTTGGCCATGCCATGTCAGATTCACTTTCAACTATTTTCCAGGAAATATGCTGAAGAGCCACCATTTAATGTAAGTCACAATTAACCTGAAGGTCCAATTTGAATATTCTAGAACTAGAAATACCCTCTCAGGTTTTCAAAGCAATGTTGTTTGCTCTAAGGAAGGCTGACTGGCAGGGTCATCTGTTCCTTATCAGGGCTCATTTCCTAATGTCAAGGCAACCCATTACATTTAATCAGGAACTCCCAGTTTCTCGTATCTTTTCAGAACCACATATAGTTTAGGGCAATTTTTAAATGCATTCTCAAAAAATGATCAAAGCCTAGAAAATTATTTGACCAAGTGGTACTTTATGGAGAGATGACATTTTTCTGCTACAATTCATTCTCCTTAGTTATAATAATCAGACAAACTGAACAAAGCTTTTTATTTTCTTTCTTTTCTAGCTTCCTCCACAGCCCTCCCCCACTTTTTTCCTTTTTCTTCTTTAAGTGCAGACATAGAATGTGACAAATTTTGCTTTGGCAAATACTGATTGAGCACATTTTATTTGCCAAAATTTGGATTAGGTGTTGATTGGCAATTGGCAGTTGGTAAATTTGTGTATTCATATAGATGCAGGCATAGTACCCGCATACTTTATGTATTCTTAAGCACATTTCTTGACACTCTTACTGTCATCAACTCCCTGTGAACCTGTGTAGACTTTACATCCACAATATTCCCCGTTCCTCAACACAAATAAACCATCAGTGCTTAACTTCTTCAGTGTTTACAACATAAACTATTTTGCAAGACACTTTATTTCTATCTAGTTTTACATGTACATGTCAAAACAACAGTTTAATGTGCAAGGATTTGACTTACCACTAAGGCATTGGGGAAAAAAATGGACTGTACTATAGATTCTTTTTTTTTTTAATAAATTTATTTATGTATTTATTTATTTACTTATTTTTGGTTGCGTTGGGTCTTCGTTGCTGCACGCGGGCTTTCTCTAGCTGCGGCAAGTGGGCGCTACTCTTCATTGTGGTGCGTGGGCTTCTCATTGTGGTGGCTTCTCTTGTTGCGGAGCACGGGCTCTAGGTGCATGGGCTTCAGTAGCTGTGGCACTCAGGCTCAGTAGTTGTGGCTCGCGGGCTCTAGAGCGCAAGCTCAGTAGTTGTGGCGCACGGGCTTATCTGCTCCACGGCATGTGGGATCTTCCCGGACCGGGGCTCGAACTCATGTTCGCCCCTGCACTGGCAGGCGAATTCTCAATGACTGTGCCACCAGGGAAGCCCTGTACTGTAGATTCCAATGGCTCTCGGAACCCTACATAAATCCTTTTAGAACTTAAGACAAACACCCAAGCTGATGAGTCTTTACCATCATAGTGTCACCACAGATATAAAAAATATAATAAAATATT
This sequence comes from Tursiops truncatus, assembly GCF_011762595.2. Lineage (NCBI taxonomy): Eukaryota > Metazoa > Chordata > Mammalia > Artiodactyla > Delphinidae > Tursiops > Tursiops truncatus. The sequence goes on from NC_047036.1 coordinate 18,730,889, forward strand.
TTTCACTTTAATTTTTCTTTTATGGACTATTTACCTTCTTTGATCATTTATTAAGTTTATTTGAGATCCAGGCTATCTACTGCATGTCCACTTACGTGCTTGCAAGAGTTATATGATTTTTTTAAATAAAGACGTGAGCATCTCGGGACAGTACATATGTAGAGTAAGCATGACACTAATTCTGTGTGTCCTTGAAGCGTCCTTGTCCTTAGACTTCAGCTAGAGTTGCTTCAAATACTTGTAAGAAATGAAGACAATCCCTCTCCATTCTGACATGACATTTAATTTTATGTGTTAAATAGTCAATGTGTCTCCACTCAAATTCAGTAATTTTTAAGTTTTGTAGCAACAGAAAGTTATATAAAATCTCTTAAGACAAATATTTTAAAAATAGATTAAGGAGGAAGATTAAATGCTAAAAGCACACTGGGTCCTAGTAACATAAAGTAAATAGTAAATACTTGAATCTTGAATAATTTATACCTGACTCATCTCTCAGAGAATCTAATGCAAGGAAATGCTATATAATATCCCATCATGACCTGCAATTACTGAACAAAATCAAGTTGCTGAAAGGTACTGGTATATATGATAAAATACAATGTGGGACAATACTTTTCTTCCTGGAAAATTTATTTGACAGAAACATACCAGTATTAAGCAATTAAATCAAAGGGACTGTCTCTCCTCATTAGTTAAATACAAGAAAACCCCGTACTTATTTTATTCCTTTCACAAAAGCATTTGGTGGAACTTAATTTTGCATGCAAATTTCCTGCTTTCTCTAATGCCTTTTCCCTGGGGATTAATTTTTTTTTTTCAGATGGTAACAAAGTTTTCAAATCCATACTCTAAACTCATTTTAAAACTGTGTAAAAAGCAAGGCTTGTTATATTGGATTTGTAAAGTCTCGGGTTAACATCAATTTCATTTATATATTAATATATAGAGAAAAAGATATACTTTTTTCTCAAGTGAATAATGTAAGGCCTAAAACTCAGAATATCCTTCTTCCCATCTGATTTCTAAGTAAATTCATTACCTCACTTATTCTGGAAGAATAAAGTAGATTTAAGGAATAGTACTATATTTTTATGGGGTGCTCTATTAAAAGGACCTTTACACAAACCCAGAAATAGATCAAAATGTTATCCTCATTCATCTCTTAGACAAACAGCAGGTGTAACAACTGTTTTACATCCTCAGGACTGCCGTCAGGCATCAATCTCTTTTATTCCACCCTCAAGTGATTCCATACAGTTTTGAGAAGTGAAATGCTTTGTATTTTAAAAAATTGAGTAATGAAAATAGAGAATACAAAATTGTGGTGTTCATTTTGCTTCAATGCAAAATATCCCTCTCCAAGACTCATGAAATGTCTTCTTTTGCTGATGTAAGAAATTCTTTAAATTCACAGTACTGGTGGAAATTGTGCTAACGAGACGTAGATAGATATTTCCATAGGAGCCACTAAAAACTTTTATTGCTCCTCTATTTCAAAACCTGGAGTTGTTATCAGAACATTTGAAAAATTTTTGCAATATTCCTTGATTAATCAGTGCATTTATATACTTAAAGATGTATATGTTATATACCTTTATATATTTTATATATATATATATATATATATTTTTTTTTTTTTTTTTTTGCGGTATGCGGGCCTCTCACTGTTGTGGCCTCTCCCTTTGCGGAGCACAGGCTCTGGACGCGCAGGCTCAGCGGCCATGGCTCACGGGCCCAGCCACTCCGCGGCATGTGGGATCTTCCCGGACCGGGGCACAAACCCGTGTCCCCTGCATCGGCAGGCGGACTCTCAACCACTGCGCCACCAGGGAAGCCCTTATATATATTTTATACACTTCACATTTTTAAAAAATACAGATTCCAGGTCTCAAAGACTTCGTGGGAGTTTTAAGGTAGATCTTGAATGTTGTAAGTTCAGTTTTCCAGGGGATTTCTTCCAAATGAACAAATTAATTACATTAAATTAAAGTTCATTGAACACCATTTAGATGTGAATCACTGCTTGAGGCTAAAAATGGTGAAATAAACATTTAAAACAGAGAGAAAGAAAAAAAAAAAAAAAGGAATGACAACCAGAATAATTTATTTGACCAGTATGTATCAGTGTAACAGGGAGGAACAAATCTGACTGCATAGTGGATCTTTCTCTCTTACTTTAACATTTGTATTCTGTTGTTATTGCTACATGAATAACTGAAAGAATGTTGCCTATAGCCTGAAATATACAGGATACAGGATAGCCCATTCTCAAGGCTCTGACCTTTAAAGATATAACACTTTTCCACTTATATAGAGATAAAAAGTTGCAGAACAGAGAATAATATTTGTCTTGCTGGAGATTTATAGGAACACTGTGACCAGACCTACATGGACAGCTGCAAGAACAAAGGATTCTGGCACCAGGAAGTTTTCAACAGCCCACCACACCCCCTCCCGTTTTAGCATAAAAGAAGCCTGAATGCTAACTCTGGCACAATGGGTTTTGGGGACAGTAGCACAGTAGCCCTCTCTCCTATTCTTGGTTCCATACTTATTCTAGCTAGACCACTTCTGATATTTTGTTTGTTTTTCATTTAATAACACATTTTCTCTAATTATGATCATAGTGTTGTCTCCTTCTGTATGAGCTATTATAAAATATAACATTTATATGGTAGGTTAAGTATATTTAGATGGTTTTGTTTTTTAAAATATTGTTGAGGGGGAGATTTGCTATATGTTTATTTTTGAATTAACTACATGGAGATTTAAACAATATTTAAAACATTGCTTCTTCACTATGATCCATCTTTTTTGACGTTTTACAAACCGAATTGCATTTAACTTGAGGATTTACTAATACGTTACTGAATATAAACCTGTATATAATTTTCCATGATAGGAAAATTTAAATCACTTCTAATTTATCTCTACAGAGATTACCATAGCTACAAGTTTTCTGGGTATATGGATGACTTAATGTCAAATACACTTGGACATATACATGGTTTGCTTATAATATACAACTGTAACCTGTTAAACTTATAATAAACCTAATCTAAACTCCTTGCAATGGTCTTCAGAAGCCATGTGATAGGATTTCTTTTCTGAACTCATTTCTTTATTTTTCCTCTTGTTCTCTCTCCTCTAAAACACTGACCCTCTCTCTCCAAGGGCCAGCCCAGCCTACCTCTTCTACATGGGGTCTGTACTCGCTGTCTTAGTGTACTTGCTCTATTGACTATAGTCTCTGAGATTAATGTTCCAGCACCCAAGGATTCCTCACACCCCCAATATGTAGAAGTGTGTTTGCAATCACAGAGACAAGCACTCAATGCAGGTATTATACATTTACTTCCTTGTAAAATTACACTTACATGTTAATTTCTGTGTTTATAAAATTCTGAAAAAAATATACATATTCATTCATAGTCAGTAAAATACATCCAGCTCTACCAGGGGCAGAGGGTAGAAAGGAAATTGGATTTAATGACATTGACAACAAGCAGAAACAGAGAGCCCTAGCCCTGCATGTGCAAGTATGGACCGTGTGCTTGAACTTATGATGCAGATCCTTTTTTTCCCATTTATTTCTTGAAATTTGGTAAAATATTTCCCTCTAGCCCTCTCTTTCTCCCTGTCTCATTCTCTTACTCCTTTCCATCCTTCCATAAATGTGAGCTGATTGCCTTTTGTGCCCTCTGAATTGACGGTATAAGCAGTACTGATGCTCAGCTGCAGTTATCTGTGTGGTTTTGAAAATGACTTCCTTCATTTTAGTAAACAATCACCGCTCAGAGACCCCCAAAGCTCCCATTCCATTTTCTGTTCTCCTGGGAATTTCCCATAGCCCCATAATAAATAAACTTAAGTTGCAATGCCTGTTACAGCAGGGGTGTCCTGGACCTTGTTTCAATGCTGAAGCCAGGAGAATTTCTGATTGCCTGACAGCCATGTCCGGCCACCTATTAAAATTTCCCACCAGCTGGCTTCTGGGCTTCACCACTGCTGCTTTCCCATACTTCAGAAAGCCAAGACATGCATACTCCCGAACCGCACCCTGTCAAGAGAGGCTAAGACCAGGGAGGGGGCGGGGAAGAGAAAGCCACATTCATGTTGCTTGTCAGGTTCCTGAATGCCTGTCCTAACCAGGTGTTAGGCATTTTCAATAACGCACGAGGAAGTAGGATGAATAAGAGGTTCTAGTGCCCAAATATGAGTGGAGAGATAGAGATGTTAAAATGCAATTGCTGTACTGTTACATTCAACTGAGTTTTGTATATTAAGCAGGATCCTTAACCCAGCCTTGGCAGTTTAAGAAGCAGTATCAGAGGAAATGCCCCTTAAGTGACATCCTGAAGGGGGCACAGCCAAGGCTGGGTGGGGTGTGGAGGCTCCAAGGGGTTCATGGTCCTGCTTTGGGGGGAAATAAAAATAGCTCAATGTAGCGAGCACCGACATTAGAGACAGAGCGTGGAGTGGAAGTGAGGACTGGTGGTATAGAGATTGTAAACATCAAGTATGCCAAAGGAAAGACGTTTTCCAATCTTCTGCTCCGTACCTCAGCAGCGCTGGCTTTCTGAAACTGAAAGCTGATCAAGTCCCTTAACTTCTTACAAGTTGTTTCAATCACTCCCCACTTCCCAAGAAACAAATCCAAGCCTTTATCTGTATTTCACTAGAATTATATTTACAAAACAGTACTGATATATATGTACATGTGTATATATACATGTATATATATACATGTATATGTATAAACATATTATATATATATATATATATATATATATACACATATATATGTTTTAACATGGAAAGACTACCCTTCTTTCTACCTACCATAACATTTAAAAGGCCATATATTAAAGTAGCTAAGAACACTAACCCTGGAGCCAGGCAGACTGGAAGGAACCCAGGTTGTGCCCCTGATTAGTTCTGTGATGTAAATGTTATTCAACCATCAGCCCTCATCTGCAAACACGCTAATCATAGAACATGCGAAGTGTGTAGGAGATTGCCTGACCCAGAGCAAGTACGTTAGCTATCACTGAGTTTACTTAAATTATAGAACTGATACAACGGAAATGGTCACAGTTAAAAGAGAAAGCTGTAACTTTTTTTTTTTTTTTTTGAGTAACTGTTTGATCACAGAATAATATCTTGTTTCAGGTGTTATAAAGTGTGGACAGCCTAGAAGGCCGAAAGTTACAAGGGCTTAATTTAAAGTCATCTCAGTCAAGTAAATTAACATATTTTAATAACTTCCTACATCATAGTAATAAGCCTGAAGCAGTTCTAGAATGTGTAAGCTGAGGTGGGGAGGCAGCCCAGAAGGAAACTAGATAAAATGTAAACAATTGCAAAGATTATAGGCAGTTAATGGAATGCTAAGAACAAGATTGTATCTTCAATTTAAGAGGATACCAGCAGATAATTTAAGCAAATTAGTTAGCAATAATGTCCAGGTAATAGATAACATATTGAAATACCTATATTATTCCAGTTTTTTTCTATCTTTCAGAATCATCTATATAATACTCATAAAAGTAAGTAGCGTATTTATAATAATTTGTGACAAGACCTAAAATTTATTTTACTGCAAAGAAAATCTGATTGCCTCATAGCCCAAAAGGAACAACTAACCTAAATTACAGCTGGAAAACCGTTTCACTCTGTAGTCCCAAATTAGCCTCTGTAAACACTTTAGTATGCTCAAGTATCACTAGGGACATAACGCTAAACTCATTTAAGTATATCAGCATTTATAACAACCCAGCTAGTGGATGGAATCATGTATTGTTTGGCCTGGTATTGGGAAAGCTAATTCCCATCTAATCATTAGATGATTCATGTCAGTTTCTTTTTAATCTACTTCTAATAAAGGAAAATCATGCAAAAAAATTAAATAAGAAAAGCTTCAATAGCCATAGCCTTAGTATCAATGTTTTCCCTTAAGATTATTGCTCATGCATCTTTATCTTAAAATGGTTCATGTTCCAGAAGGGATATGAAAATTGCACTTTTCAAATCTGTCTTACCGTTTTTCTAAAGTCCTGGTACAACTGTTAATGTTTTTCTTTAATGACACTGCATGGGTGGGAAGTTCTCAGCATATTAGCACAAGTTACTAATTAAGCCAATAGTATGATTTATGTTGTACAATTTAGATTGTAAGTGCTCATAAAACAATCTCACTCTTTTATAGAATATGGTTCTAGGCTATAAATATGCCCAAAAGCTCAGCAAAGGGTAACTGACTATAAATTTAGAAGAAATAAGTAAATAAACCAGTTTTCACTGCTTTTCCAGAAAAAAATCTCTTTTCTTCTTTTTTAGACATCTTTATCGGAGTATAATTGCTTTACAATGGTGTGTTAGTTTCTGCTTTATAACAAAGTGAATCAGCTATACATATACATATATCCCCGTATCTCCTCCCTCTTGCATCTCCCTCCGACCCTCCCTATCCCACCCCTCTAGGTGGTCACAAAGCACCGAGCTGATCTCCCTGTGCTATGCGGCTGCTTCTCACTAGCTATCTATTTTACATTTGGTAGTGTATATATGTCCATGCCACTCTCTCTCTTCATCCCAGCTTACCCTTACCCCCACTGTGTCTTCAAGTCCATTCTCTACATCTGTGTCTTTATTCCTGTCCTGCCCCTAGGTTCTTCAGAATCATTCTTTTTTTTTTTTTTAGATTCCATATATATGTGTTAGCATATGGTATTTATTTTTCTCTTTCTGCCTTACTTCACTCTGTATGACAGACTCTAGGCCCATCCACCTCACTAAAATAACTCAATTTCGTTTCTTTTTATGGCTGAGTAATATTCCATTGTATAGATGTGCCTCATCTTCTTTATCCATTCATCTGTCGATGGACGCTTAGGTTGCCTCCATGTCCTGGGTACTGTAAATAGTCTCCCTTTTTTCTTAATGTCCCTGGAACTCATATGCATTCAGAAGCAGGCTAGAACATATTAACTATCTCTTGTTCTTCCTATTCTCCTTTTTTTTTTTTTTTTTTGGTAGAAATGATGCTTGAATACACATTTCTCCAGAAAAGAAATTAAACTTCTATTTAAATTGATTTGATCATTTACGTCTTGAATTGTTCCTTCTCATGTGTTGTTATATTTTTAGGTTCAGAGTTCAATTAATGAAAATTACAGTGTTGTTCTCCTGTGGTGAGCGCCTTTTAAATAAAACAATTTAACCAAGAAACTGCTTTGTGAGTAATCACATTTATCTCCGCATGTATTCTGTTTCTCTCCAGTTTGGTCAATGAGAGACATAACAGAGGTCTAGAAATTCTATCACTTCTACAAACTCCACTACTTGTCATTATTAACACCCCCAAACCTAATCTCCATAAAAAGTGTTCTAACTCTATATACCATTTATAGTTATGATACCCATCTAATTCAAAGCAGGGAGCTTATGGACAGTCCCTACCTTTTGCTGGTGTGTATGCCTCTCTGGGTGACATTGTCTTTAGCTCAATGATAAATGAGAAAAATGATGAAAATAAATCTCTTCATACGTGTCCGACATTATGAGGTCAACAATTGATTTTTCTTGGGAAGGAATTCTACGCGGGCCTCTCACTGTTGTGGCCTCTCCCGTTGCAGAGCACAGGCTCTGGACGCGCAGGCTCAGCGGCCATGGCTCACGGGCCCAGCCGCTCCGCGGCATGTAGGATCTTCGCGGACCGGGTCACGAACCCGCATCCCCTGCATCGACAGGCTGACTCTCAACCACTGCGCCACCAGGGAAGCCCGGGAAGGAATTCTTTTCCTTCAGATTTAAGGTGCTTTCTCCTTTTCAGTTTTTATAATATTGTTTCTTTCATTAAAGTATGGTGATAATATTTAGTAACTGCCTCATCAATATGTATTATATTGAATTGGCCACATAAATTTTGTTGATGTTTTTGTTATGATGTGTTATTTATATGTGTATGAAATCCACTCCTTTCTTAGGCGTTTTGCTGTTCAAAGAAAACTCACGATCTGGGAGACGTGGTCTAAGATTAAACTAAACATATTCTGATTACATTTTAAAGTTTTCTGTCCAAATCTTTATGGAAACAATTAGCATTATCTGACACATTCACTAGAAAATAGAGGAGGGGTAAGAGTTTCAGCAAGCTTCTCTCCTGAACTCTCCTACATCTTGAAAATCTTTCTGAGAGCATTGGAACTCATAGCATATTTTATGAGAGCAAGACTGGCTGGTGTCTAACAAGCAATGACTAGGACTGAGAAAATATCCTAGATTTTTAAGGAAGAGAACAGAGTACCTTTTACATATAAATTAAGCTTGAATTTTATTCTGGTAACATTATATGAATTATATGCATTATAAGAGATGCCTAACATTTGTAAAGCAGTAATAACTAGAGGAAGTTATGCCCATGCCTAAATAAGTGTTATATCCTTTTAAAAATTATAATTTACAGTTATATAGGTAATATGTATGTATAGCTTGAAGATTAAAAAAAAAATCACACACATGAGTCTGCCACCAGGACCCACACAGAACACCCCAAGAACTTGGAAGCCCCCAGTGTACTCTTCTCTCATTGGTTCTGCTAATACCTGCCCCTTCCAAAATTAACTCAGTTTTAAAGTTCTATATTATATCACATCATATGTATGTTTGTTATTTATTAACCAAAGCTCTATTTTGTTTTCCTTAATATAAATGGCACCATGTTTCATCTATTCTCATATAACTTTCTTCTCATTAACTGCAAATTCCATTATTGAAATGCATCCACAGTGATACATGTAGCAATGATTCACTTATGAACATGACAAAACATAACGCATCTATTCTTATGTTAATGGTAATTTGGGTAGTTTCTACTTCTTTCCCCACTAAAAGTAATGCTTTGAACTCTCTTGTACAGGCCTTCTGATGAACGTATGAGTGCTTTACACGTCTATATGCTCAGGGCTTGGAACCCTGCATTTTCAACTTTACTAGATAAGCCCAAATTGTTCCTGCAGGATTGTATGAAAATTTCCATTGTCCCACATCTTTACTAGCATTTGTTATAATGAAACTTCTAAAATATATCCTATCTGTTAATGGGAAATGAGACTGTCAAACCACATTGTGGTTTCAATTTGCATTTCCTTAATTACCAGTACCATTTCTTGGTAAGTTACTAGTACCTAAAATGTGTTAGCCAAAAGAAATATTGAGCATATTTATGCATCCTGAGTTCAAAAAAGTATCTATAATTCTCTTACGCTAATTTGAAAGACAGGATGGACAAAATGTCACCTGAATTTTTCAAGCTGGAGGCAAGAAAGCTGGATTTTGTACTCTGAAAATCAGTTATTGGCTATGGGCCAGCATGATAGAAGGTAATGTACACTCCCGGGGGTTTCCAACTCTCTCTTCGAGCAGTGAAGCTCCTCTTGCTAGAGGGTCATCTCCCGTAGAAGTGTAACAACTGGGCCATTAGAGGAAAACATACACGTTGAAGCAAGTAGGAAGGCACACAGAGAAACAGCCACACGGATTCTAGGACATCTGAGCAGAACACCAGCAGCGCCCTCTACAACAGAATCAGGGAAGCTGCTTAGCTAAAAAGGGATTCTCGCCAAACTTCTCTACTGAGAATGGTTTCTCTGATGCTCTCTCTGTGGACCGCTCTTTACCCAGCTGTATTCAACATTTTGATCAATCACATCAGTGAAGACTGAAACTACACATGTCAAATATGAAGATAACTTCAAACTGGGAAGAACAACAAAGATTAAACTTGGTCATACTTAGTTTCCAAATGCCCTCGGTAGCCATGATTGACAGAAACCAAGAAAACGAAAGTTTAAACTTTGATATTTTAAAATTCACATATATAAATCTGGAAAGGAGAACTGGTGGAAGAGAAATTGGTGGGTTTTAATTGACCACATGCCTAAGTCAGTCAAAACTATGGTGACTCTCTAAACTAAGATAATGAAATAATTATAGATTGCTTTAATGGAAGGAAACTGTCTACATCAATTTAGTTCCATTGTTCTGTTTATATCTCATTTATTAGGTTTCTGTTTATATCTCATTTATTAGGTTATTTGCCTTGGAGTGCCATGCTTTTTGAGAAATAGTGTAAAACTATTGAGAAATAGTGTAAAAGCCATCAGAGCAAAGAGTGGCATCCGAATAGTGATGGGATTTGGAAAGAGATTAGGTGAAGAAAAAAAGGCACCTTAATGTTGAAGTAACTCAAACTTTGGTTCTCACTTCTTTCCTACTCCCCATATATACTGACATTTCTCTTTTCTATATAGCTCATGTCTTAGATTACTTTTTCTTGTGCCATATTACCTATCATCTTTTTGATACTGACTACCACATTAATATATTTAACTCACACCTTTCTTTTTGGTTCTAACTCACTATTAGCCGACTTCAGCTGAGATTCTATTAGGTGTCTCAAATTGACCATGGCATTCACTAATTAGGACAAACACACATATACTCATGTAAGATATTAATATATGGGAAACTGGGGTTGGTGTATGTGCAAACCCCCTGTACTATCTTCACAATTTCCTGTAAGTCTTAGACTATTATAAGATAAAAAGGTTATTTAAGAAAATGAGATTCCTCATGGTGAGACATTTAAAAGTTATTTGATTTAACACTGGCAGTCAATGCAGTTACATTAGTTTTCAAGTAGCAAAACAAACCATCTCCCTAAATACTCCTTTTCTTGTTTAAATAACTAAATCTGAAGATCGTGAGCATCAAAAAATAAAAACAGGGACTTCCCTGGTGGCACAGTGGTTAAGAGTCTACCTGCTAATGCAGGGGACACGGGTTCAAGCCCTGGTCTGGGAGGATCCCACATGCTGTGGAGCAGCTAAGCCCATGAGCCACAACTACTCAGCCTGTGCTCTAGAGCCTGCAAGCCACAGCTACTGAGCCCCTGTGCCACAACTACTGAGCCTGCACTCTAGAGCCTGCGAGCCACAGCTACTGAGCCCCCGTGCCACAACTACTGAGCCTGCACTCTAGAGCCTGCATGCTACAACTACTGAAATTTGCATGCCTAGAACCCATGCTCCACAACAAGAGAAGCCACTGCTATGAGAAGCCTGCACACAGCAACAAAGAGTAGCCCCCGCTCGCTGCAATTAGAGAAAAGCGCACATGCAGCAATGAAGACCCAAACGCAGCCAAAAATAAATAAAATAAATTTATAATAAAGTAATTTATATATAAATTTATAATAAAATAAATAAATCTAAAATGCTGTTGTGTGCCACTACTACTGAGTCTGCGCTCTAGAGCCCGCGAGCCACAGCTACTGAGCCCACGTGCGGCAACTACTGAAGCCCACGTGCCTAGAACCCGTGCTCCACAACAAGAGAAGCCATCACAATGAGAAGCCCGTTGCCGCAACTAGAGAAAGCTCACATGCAGCAATGAAGACCCAACGCACCCCAAAATAAACAAATAAATTAATTTAAAAATAAAAACAAAAAAAGGAAGAAAATGAAAAAACCCTCATACATCTAATACACTTAAACAGTTATGTATTATACAATGGTACATAAAATTACTATTTATCTTGTGATTTTTAAATGATCTAAATTTTAGATCATTTAAAAATTATAATTTCTTCCACACAATATGCAAATATTGAATACAAAATTGATTACAAAGGTGAAAGTGCTAAACACTCTTTACATAGGGTGTTTCCCTCACCAAAATTTCTTTAGTGATTTTTAACAAATCCAAAAGAAGCAAAGGTAAAGATTAACCTTTAAAATTCATTCAAAATAGTAAGAATGCCAAAGTTCTAACATAGTCGCTTATGTAACAAGCAGGCCTATTAAATTATTGTTGTTTTATTTTAGAAAGAATATTTATAGTTTTTTTAATAGCAAGCAAACACTTGTGACGTTAGTCCAACGCCTACAAGCTTCCAGTGTATTCCACTCCAACGAGGGCCTGTTGGCAGTTCTGTTCTATTGCATAGTCTGTATGTTTCCCCCTCTTTTCTTTCTTGCAGTTTCAACTAAGGCTCCCTTTTGCCTCATATATTTCCTTTGACATTAAAGTTATGTATTTTATTCTACTGGTGGCTTGTCCTGAGGATAACTGTAAAATCTGTCTTTTTCCAATTATGAGAGGTATTCTATAAATTCTTTGGGGGTATATTCGTTTTGAGATGTGTGCCCATAACTCCCATTAAGGTTGCCCATTTAAGCTTGATCTATTGCTTTTTATTTTCTCTCTGAGTGGCTCAAGCCTAGCGTCAATGCAGTTTTGTTTATAATCTCTAACCTCCTCCTTACCTACACCCAGTCTGTTACAAATGTTTTGCATGTAGGTCATTTATGAAACTGTATGCCACAAAGTAATATCAGACCAGCTACTTTCTTTGAAGGGTGAAATATTATTACTCCTTTTTCAGGTGCCATACTCCCACTATATAAAACGCAATATTTAAGCATGGTCAACTGAGAAAGAGTAATATTGAACTAAATAAGCTTAGCTGTAAAAATAATTTGCTTAGATTTATCAATGAAACAAAAACCTGTAGGAATTAATATCACAGAAGTTACATCCCAGATGATATTAAAAAGATGGCACACTCCCCATTGTATAGTTAAGACTATATAGCTAGTCTACAGTTCTATTTATTACTGTGATTATGTGGTAAATTCTTTCTGATACACGTTCTCTTGCATGTAGTCAATCTGTGAAAAGTTCCTGTTCTTGATTTCATACAATTTGCAACTTTTATTTTCCAACTCCCATAATGCCTCATAATATCCACGTTTTTAACTCACTCAATACCCTAATTTCCAGAACACAATCCCTGTCATGACAATGAGCGTCAGCTCTGTTCCACTTGAGTTTTCATAGCATGTATATTATTATAGATATTGTGTAGTATTATTACCTATAGGTACATCTTGAGCTTTGCGATGAGCTAGAATATACAATTTCTAAGAACTGGACATTATATTACACTCTCTATATTACAGCCATTATATTACATTATATTTACATCCCTATGGCTTTCCTTCTAGCTAACCCTGTCCTTTGATGAACCTGTTCTCCCAATGTATTGCCCCTTGAGATTTCATTTCACAAGGTGTTCAGCTTGGCTCTTGTGGCCATCATGTCTGTCACTCTACCACAACATTCACCATCAGCCTTAATTTATTTGCACTTCTAACTTTCTACCACAATCACGTGGTCAAAATAAGCCTTGGGTATCCCCAATCATTACATTTCTTAGGTCCTACACCAGGTAGCTCAGCATTATTAAGAGAAAACTCATAGAAAGGGTAGATCACAAATAGGTTTCTAGATTTCTCTGGAAATTCAGTTACTTTCATAGATTTTTAAAGAAGTTTATCTGTGAAGTAAGTCAGACAGAGAAAGAAAAATATATGATATCATTCATGTGGAATCTAATTTTAAAAAATGAAACAAATGTACTTATTTACAAAACAGAACCAGACCTATAGATATCGAGAACAAACTTATGGTTACCAAAGCGGAAATGTGGGGTGGGGGGATAAGTCAGGAGCTTGGGATGAACATATACACACACTACTATACATAAGATAGATACCAACAATGACCTTCTGTATAGCACAGGGAACTCCACTCAATATTCTGGGATAACCTATGTGAGAAATGAATCTAATAAAGAATAACTATATGTGTATGTATAACTGAATCACTTTGCTGTGCACCTGAAACTAACACAAAATTGTAAACAACTATACTCCAACAAAATTAATGGAAAAAAAAAATAGAAATTTATATGTGGTCAGCTCATCTAGGCCTTTTCTATATCCCATTGTTTTAAATCTCAAGACCCCAATCCCACTGGTCTTATTCTCAGCGTATCATCTAGCCTCCTCTTCACCAAAGTAAAGACAGTAATGTTTTCTTCTTTCCTCTATTCTAGCTCAAAATAATTTTCGTCCATGCTTTGTCTTTCCCCCAGGCTCAGGTGAAACTATCCCTCACCTTGCCGAGGTTGCAATCTTCTGCCTCCTCCAGAATCATATATAAGTGAGTTTACTTCTCTCCTGTAGCTTTAATCTTTTACTATCTCTCCTCTCCTTCACATCTTCTTCTTCCTACTCCCATAAATTCATAACAAAAACTTTAAGTGTTTTTAATATCTCTTAAACCTTTTGCTGACATGCCTTCCTTTAGGTATCACCCTATATCTTCCTTTCATCACCAGATTTATTTAAAAAACATTATTTGCCTTCACTGGCTTCACTTTTTAACACATATTTTTTTCTCCAAATCCAATGCAATTTGATGATTGCTCTCACCATTTTACAATTATTTATTTATTTTTGTTTTGTTTTTGCGGTAGGCGGGCCTCTCACTGCTGTGGCCTCTCCCGTTGCAGAGCACAGGCTCCGGACGCACAGGCTCAGCGGCCATGGCTCACGGGCCCAGCTGCTCCGCGGCATGTGGGATCTTCCCGGACCGGGGCACGAACCCGTGTCCCCTGCATCGGCAGGTGGACTCTCAACCACTGCGCCACAAGGGAAGCCCAATTTTACAATTATTGAAAATAATGTTAATGAGGTTTTACATGCAAGTTCTGGCAATCTTTTATGACCCTCACTTTGCTTAAACACTATTCTTGAGTTTACAATGATCTCAATCCCTGTCTACAGGATACTCACCACCCTTGATATCTGAGGCACTAGTATATTTGGTTTACCTCCAAGAATTATCTTTCTCAACTATGTTAAGAAATCCTAAATCTGTATATTTGGGCCTAACAGTTCTCCTGAGTATCAGACCTGTATTTCTAATACTTTCTGAAAACCTACATTAACTCCAAATAGGTAACTAAAACTCAAAGCTATCCAAAACAAAATCATTACCTGTTAGCTACCCAGGAGCCTTCCCATCTTTCGATTTCTCTGTTTTTAGTTAATACCTTTAGAATAATAATTACTTTTCTCTCTCTCTTACCTTTAAATTTAATCGTAATACCCTTCCAATTTTATATCCTCACTCCCTGCTTTTGTTTAATCTCCATTGTTCAGGTCCTCCCATATCTGGTTAAAAAATTATACTACGCTATTTTAATGATCTCTCTTCACAGGATTATTTTAATTAGTTACATTTATTTGGGTTGAAAATGACAAAAATCCAACTCCAATTGTCTTAAAGAAACAAAACAAGGAATATATTGAGCCAAGTAACTGAATTCAGAAGAAACTGCAGCCTCAGGCATGTCTGGATCCAGGCACACAGATAACGTTACCATTTATTTGTCTCTTTCCTCAGCTTCACTCACCTCTTTGCTGGCTTACATCTCATACTCGTTCTCTTTGTGCTCACAGTAATGCTCTTAGATATATTCTATCCATTTAGTAATGTGAGCAATATAAATGCTTACTACCTGATAGTTCTAAAGAATTGATGATTTATAGTCAATAAGTATAATCAGTACTTGATTTGTCCTATGTCTTATTAGAAAGACCAGAGGAAGGTGTGCTTTAATTGGCCAAGTCCAAGACTCACGTCCATGCTGTAGTGAGGAGTGTGTTAATATAAAAGGGCTGGGAATAGAGAGGGCCTGACATTCAAAAAGGAAAATGCTAGACAAGCTCTATAGCAGATACCTATTATATTTGTCTACCATACAAATCTGATACTTGACAAGTATAGCCCAGAGTCGTGGGTATGTCATTCAAAACCCTCCATGCACTGCCCAGCTGACCTTTCCATTTCAACACTCACCACTTCCTAGCTTCCAAAAGCTCAACCCTAGTCACACTAGGACTCTTGGCTCCTTGAGGTATGGAACATGAATTACTCACTTTTAAGTTTTCAGCACTGGGAACAATGCTGAGAAGGGTGTACCTGGAGGAATTCCTGGCAAACAACATGAGCTTTGTAAACATCTGTTAACTCCAGTCTCTGTAAGCAGCTGAATCTGTGCAGGAAGTAGCTGAAGAGAGAATTTTAATTTATTGATGCAAATGGGGAGAAAAAAAAAAACCCATGTATTTATATTAACCTAATCTTTATAGGGACAAAAATGAACTGTTTATTGCCACTTGATATTTGAAGTTCATTTCAGGGACACATTGGTGACAAAACAAAAAAATAAGAACCGGTTGTTCTATATTCTCTCCAAATGCTTTTGAAATTCAGTGCAAAATGTACTTTTCCATCATCCCTTTCTCCATTAATCAACCATAGCTACCTTGGAGTTACTTCTCATTGTAATACTTTAGCTGAATTTTCAGCTATCTGAACACAGTAATTTTTCCAAAGATGAAATAATCCTTTCCACCATATTTTGCACAGTTATGTTTCCCCCAGTTTTAACGGAGACTCAAACAATGAAAGAAATGAAGCTATTAATTTTTTAACAAAAGTCCACACAACTGACATTAAAAACTGTCACAGGGCTTCCCTGGTGGCGCAGTGGTTGGGAGTCCGCCTGCCGATGCGGGGGGCGCGGGTTCGTGCCCTGGTCCGGGAGGATCCCGCGTGCCGCGGAGCGGCTGGGCCCGTGGGCCACGGCTGCTGAGCCTGCGTGTCCGGACCCTGTGCTCCACAGCGGGAGAGGCCACAGCAGTGAGAGGCCCGCGTACCGCAAAAAAAAAAAAAACTGTCACAAAAAACAATAATCTACCTTATACATATTGTTAAACACAATTATTCTTCTTTCACAGACCTTATTTCATATGGTGTAGGAAATTCATTTTTATAGTTTGATGAATGTAGGACATAGAATCGGTACTTTGCATATGATCTCAGAAAACACTAAGAGCATTTCTGACACATCCTGAGCATCTATCTACAGGCAATAGCTAAGTCAAGCACAGATACAGACATTTTGCAAATGATCTCAAGGAAAAATGTCTGGAATTGCAATAGATATTCTATTGGAAAGTTGATTTGCCAAGTCATGATGAGCCCACAATCACTTTTAAATTATGCATTCACTCATTCAAAAAACATCTAGACAAATAAGGGGGTGAAATGAGAGCTATATAACTATGCTTATATCATAATTCCTGTAAACTTCTACTAGAAAATACGGTCTTTAAGGGAAGGAACACTTCTCATCCACACATTTTGCATGCTTAACCCAACACCTAATACATAAAAGAAGTTGACCGATTGTATTTCAGGAGTAATCTCCATCCTCAAAGCCACAGGTACACTTTCACTGGGAATCCCATATCCTACGAACTCATTATTGTTAGTAATAAAAGAAAAATAGTTTAGTAAAGAAAAATCTGTCTCCATAGAGAAAAGATTAAAATTGAAAGTTATCATATAGATAACATACAGGAAAAAGACAGTCCTGTTTCATCAAATGACTCAGAATTGATTAATAATCTTAGCACCCATGACTGGTAGTTAAAAGACTAAGTGTGATCCGTTGCCTCGATGAAGATAAATCCTTCTTATTTGATGTCATAACCCATGATATTACCTAACATAGACCTGGTATTCAGTATTAAAAGCATGTTGATTACTAACAGGTTTTTGTTTTCGATAGCCACTCCCATCTTAATAATACTTTGTCATTAGTTTTTCTTCTTCCAAAACTGGAGATCAGACATGTAACCTGCAATTTATATCTTCTGCAATAATTGTTACCACTCCTTCATCTGACAATAAAGCCATCTCTGTTTGTCAAACTTTGGTACAATTAAAATCACCTTAAGGGCTTCCCTGGTGGCGCAGTAGTTGAGAGTCTGCCTGCTAATGCAGGGGACACGGGTTCGAGCCCTGGTCTGGGAAGATCCCACGTGCTGTGGAGCAACTAGGCCCGTGCACTACAACTACTGAGCCTGCGCGTCTGGAGCCTGTGCCCCGCAACAAGAGAGGCCGCGATAGTGAGAGGCCCGCGCACTGCGATGATGAGTAGCCCCCACTTGCCATAACTAGAGAAAGCCCTCGCACAGAAACGAAGACCCAACACAGCAAAATAAATGAATTAATTAATAAACTCCTACCCCCAACATCTAAAAAAAAAAAAAAAAAATCACCTTAAAAATGAATTAAAAACTCCAAGGACCCAAGCCTGGTGAAGTGAGATAAAACCTGAGCCTCTTTTTACCGATTTGCCTGAGTGATTCTGATCCACATCAAAGTCGAGTAATTGTTGAATTAGTCCTTCCATTTAAATTTTTTTTTTTTTTTTAGATTGCATATATATGTGTTAGCATACGGTATTTGTTTTTCTCTTTCTGACTTACTTCACTCTGTATGACAGTCTCTAGGTCCTCCTCACCACAAATGAGGACATGGGGAGGGGGAAGGGTAAGCTGGGATGAAGTGAGAGAGTGGCATGGACTTATATACACTATCACATGTAAAACAGATAGCTAGTGGGAAGCAGCCACATAGCACAGGGAGATCAGCTCGGTGCTTTGTGACCACCCAGAGGGGTGGGATAGGGAGGGTGGGAGGGAGGCTTAAGAGGGAAGAGATATGGGAACGTATGTATATGTATAACTGATTCACTTTGTTATAAAGCAGAAACTAACACACCATTGTAAAGCAATTATACTCCAATAAAGATGTTAAAAAAAAAAAAAGTGAAGGATTCAAGTGAAGGATTGAATTAACAAAATTCAAATTTTGTTAAATTTGAATTTAACAAAAAACAAGAGTCCCCCATACATCCTTTGTCCTAAAAACTTACGTATCCACAAATCAAACTCACTCTCTAGTGCTAAACAATCCTGCCCAATATTTTCATATTTTCTCCCTCCTTATATTGCATTTTATGTTTTATATTAACATAGTTTAAACAATATGTATAAAAAAACACCTATTTTTTTAAAGAAACCCAGCTTAAATTGGTTAAATTTAAGCTTCATAAAACATGCAACTTATGGGAAAATTAAGCTATACTTTTCAAACTCACCAGGCTCTACGTATTGTGTACAGAGATAAGAAGATTGAAATTAGGTAGCTCATTTTTTTTCTTACAGGCAGTGGAATGCACTGGCCTCCCAATCCCAGATCCACTGCACAGTGGTATTAGGTCTTTGCACCTCTGGTTCTATTCTTCCTCCACCAGATCATTCCATAGCTGACTCAGCATTCATGCTTCAGCTCAAGAGACTGATGGCCTTCAGAGCATTTATTGCTGTCTGAAGTTTCCTCATCAATTTTTTGTTCTCATCAATTTTTTGAACTTATGTTTTTACCAATCTCTTATCTCTACTCTTCCCAAACACCTAAAATAGTGCCCCACATATAATACGCAGTCAAAAAATATTTGTTAAATAAATAAACAAATAAGAAAATAAATGCCTGAAGAAATAAATGAATAAAAAAAATCATCAAGCCATCTTTCAATAACTAATGCAGATTTCCATAATATAGAAATATTGGTATGTATACTCCTTCAAGTATATTAGGCATTTTCTGTCATGTATAGGGAATTATCTCTTTCATGAGAGTAATTCTACAAAATAAAAATGTAATACACACAAAGAACTAGAAAATACTTGATGACGTAATTCAATCAATTGGTAAGGACTGGAGAAGGTTTTGAAAAGCTGGCTTTACTGCCAATCAGTTGGCTAATTTCACACTGTAAATTTGAGCACTAAACTGAAAATTAAGAGACCTGAATTCTAGTTGTATCAATAATCTAAATTAAATTTGTGTTTTCTGTGTGTATATAATTAAGGGGTTGGAAAATTCCACTTGAACTTTGAGGTTCTGTGAATAAAATGGACTTTAGGAAGAAAAGATAACTTTGGCATTCCCCAGTGAATACAAAGATAAGCATGTATTGCCTGGTGAATTCATAAATTCCTCAGTGCTTCTGTGAAGCAGATGAAGCTTCACAATAATCTATATTTCATGACAATTACGGTAATAACTCTTATTTGTATAACATTTTAGCTATAATTTACACTTTAGTTAGTAATTTACATACTTTCACCTACATTATCTTAACTGACCCTTACAACTATACATATGTATACACAGCCCTATGCATAATCAGAGAAGGTATCCATCCTTCCATTTCCCCTTTCCCACCCTTGCATGTCCCACAGGAAGATAGCTGATGTTTAGAGAACTTAAGTGATTCACTAAAGTGTACACAGCTGGCAGTCATTGACCTTTTTTGACTACTCGATATTCGATATTCTAACTACTAATACCAATGCTATTTATTCCTTTTGTGCAGAATCTGTCTGCCTCCGAATTATGCCTTATCTGCTCTATTTGTTCTTAAAACTGGATGCCAAAATTCAGAGGCTGATGTTTCAGATTTCTCTTATAAGATTCAAATACCCACTTATTCCAATTGTCAGCTGGATATCCTATAGCTACCTATGGTTCAACATTTCTGAACACATCATTCCTAAGCCAGTTCTTTAAGCATATCCCCTGACACAGAAAATGACACCATTCATTATTTTAGTTGCCTGAGCTGAAAACTTGATAGTTATCCTTTATACCATCTAATCAATCTAGGGGAGAGGAAAGAATACTGATGAGATTTGGTAATGGACAAAGTTGTTAGTAGACTCTACACTCAAGGAGGTGAAAAATAAGACAAAAGGAAGGAATGATCCCTCTGTTCCTAACTGACAATTTTTATCTTTGAGAAATTCTAGTCTGGGTGACTTTAATATCATTGGGCAGAAAATCAGGCAGTTTTTGTAATATAGAGAGAATCATCTCTTTCATAGAAGTAACTTTACAAAACAAAAACATAATGAAGCAAAAAAAAATATTTGATCAAATATTTGATATTTGATTTCTAGCTTAGAAATTATGCTCTCTGATTATTCCCCAATGAATTATCATGGTATATTTTAGTAATCACAGTAAAAATATATCTTCCTTTTTGAAATTTGCCTACATATCTTATCACTGGAATTTTATGTTCTCGGATATAGAAGGTATTTTCATTTCTACCAGCTCTACAAAATGAAATTCCTTCGGGATTATTAAAATATTGTGAAAACATACCAGCCTAGAGTCAAACACCACAGGGATTATATGAAATAGTTGACAGAACTACCCATGAAGAAAGTTGGAACTGTGGTCAAGATGAACATTAGTTCATTAGAACATTAATAAAAATGCTTACATAAATATCAAGTGAAATATGTATATTATTTCATTATCGTTAGGAGGTTTATAGTACACACTGTCTTTTGGTCTCAACCAGTAAACAAAGAGATCTCAATACATTTCTATGCTGTAAATTATTTTCTCAGTGAAGAACATTTTGGACAATGGCCATTGCTATTTCTGTGGATTTTGATAGCTTCCAAAACATATTATGTTCTTGGCCCTGACTTAGCATTTTTTTAAACTAGCATAACAATAAAAGTAGCTTGAACATCATATGGACTTCACAGTTTGTCACAATAATGAAGACCACAGTCTCTGGACCCAGAAAGTCTGGGTTAAATCTAAGCTCTGCAGTAACAGCTGCGCAACATTGGGCAGAATATTTCACTTGCTTCATCTGTATGATGGGAGTGACCGTGGCAGCCGCTGTAAAAGATGACTGTGAGGGTTAAATGAGTTAACCTATGTGAAGCACCTGGAACAGTGTCTGGAACACGGTACTATGAAATGTCTGCTCTTAGCGTTGACTTTGCTATTGTACCACCTTATCTCCCATCCTCCTATTTTATCCACATGCTTGCATTCCACCCTGAAGGGTGACGACTGGAATACATCTGTGTTTAATTTTATCTTCATTTTATAGTCTTAGCAGAGATGTATGTATCTCTGGCTAAACCAGGTATGTGTGTACACTTTTTACGCTTTGAGCTCTGTAAAAATGGTGCATTACTGTATGTAGTTTGTGCAATTTTTTTTGCCACTCAATAATATTGTGTTTCCAAGGTTATCTCTACTGCTGATCTAATTGTAGTTTATTCATTTTTATATGTATGTTACTCCACGTGTCAGTATAATATAAATTGATTCTCCATTCTCTTATGGATATATGCTTGATTTTATAGCTATTTTAAAAATAATTATCAACAATGTTAGCTTTCTTTTGATAATTTTAGGAGGGTTTTTTAATCTTTTTATTACATCCTTTACATAATTGTATATTTTAGTGGACTAAGCTGGAGGTCCATTTTGGCTTGATATATTTGGAAAGTGCAACCTATATTACGTAGGGTTCCTATCTACTTCAGACATTTAGACTTTCAAGTATTTCAATTCTAGTAGAATTCATACAAAGACAATTATATATCTAATAGGTTCATAAAGTCTTCTCTTTAATAAATGAAACATGTAGAACTGTTAGCACATAAAAAATGACATACTTATTTATATTTAAGATTTAAAAATGAAGCTATTATAAGGGTAGATGTGATGACCGAAGAATTTTCATTGTGAAGATACAGGAACTTTTCTGGGCAGATATTGTTGCTTTATAGTTCTGTTGATGCACTGAATGCATTCAGACCAACACTAAGAAAAACTAAAACGTAAATTCAAGAGAAGGTAGACTTACTCTGTTTGGAGTTTCTGAAATGAGAATGTATACAGCTAATAAAAACTAGTAAACAAAGAATGATACAAAGTATAAATTTAAATAAAATACTAAATATTGACCAATGTCCTCTGGCATCAAAGGGACTGAGCTAATCAAACAACATGATGGCTTCGCTAACCAAAAATTTTAACTCATCTCGGGGGAACTTTTCTCCTATTTTAAGATAAATTATTAGTTTTCCCAGCCGACTATTCATAAGCTACTCTACTGGACAGTTTCTTTACATGTGAGATCACATTTAATCCAATTATCTCCCAGAGATGGAGTTATTATTTCAACAGCCCGGAAGAGATAAATGACTAGAGACTCCAGATTTACACCTCAAACAAGTAGCTAGTAAGGGGCAGAGATGGGATTAAAATGCAGGTTGACCACACTCTAATGTTTTTACCTTTGAAAGGGGAAAACTGGATATACTTCGCTGAAGCACAGTGCCCTCTCTATTCTCTATTACTGGAAGTTTTCTCCAAAAAATTAAAAATTAAATTAAATATATATACACACACACACACACATACATGGCAAATCCATCCATATATATATATATATATATATATATATATACACACACATATATACGTGTGTGTGTGTAGCAATCATACAATAGACAATCAGTATGTAAGACCTCTAAGACATTCAAAGGGAAATAACTGTATATTCAAATCAAACATTAAGTAAAGTTTTGAAGTATTATTTTCCTTTAAATATTAGCTTTTAAAGAAGATGCTCATTTAAAATAACTCCTAATTATTTCCGACTATTAAAGAATTCATAGTTTACTGATGTACGTCAAAACAATTAGCTGTCAGAAAGGAAAAAAACCTTGTATTATTTTGTAAAAGGGTGAAACTTCCCTGACCTATGAACTGCTTTGATTATGCTGATCCAATAAATGCCAGACAATTCCATTCAACCAAGAATTATGTCTCATATACCTGCTGGAATGACGGACTCAGTGTTCTGCTTAATCTTGCTATTCTTCTGTGATTACCCATGTGCAAATAAGCCTGGCATGACACAATAATTCAACAATTAAGGAAAAATGTCATTACCTTATAAATAACTAAAACGAGTACTGAACAAAAGAAAAGCAGAATGAATCTTGCTTCTTGTTTCATCACTTGCTTCAGATTCAGGGTCAACTTATCACCTATTCACTGTCTTCCTGATGTAATAAGCAAGTCTTTCAGAGAATAAGACTATCAAAGTCATGCAGAGATTCAAGAAAAGTACCAAGTGAGAGAATATTGTGAATTAAATGATCAAATAGGAATTAACCAGAATACTGTATTTTTTCCAAAATATATTGTTCCTTATGAGATGACAGGTAATACAGTCTCATATCAGTAACTGTGCATTACAATTAGTGCTAGCTAAAAGTATTTGTCACTCATGATCTACTACATTATATCTGGCATTTGAGGATGCCAGTTCCTTTGGGATTACAAAAAAATAATACCGTCATTAACAGAGTGATAAGTATTTGAGTGCTGCGCCAACATTTAACTCATGTCTCCCAACCGAAATGGGAAAATGTTCTTTATTGATTGGAGAAAGGATCTCGTTTGAAGATAATTGACTCTGAGTCTTTCATTGACATAATACCACCTCCGGAAGAAACATATGCTCAACTCGGAAAACAAAGGTTAGATGTAAGAGGCTGATCACTTTCTTACTCAAGCAGAGCTCCTGTTGACCTGAGTGAAAATTCTGTCTGCCTGTGAACCAAATGATTATAGATCTAGTCCACTTTATAAGTGAAAAAAAAAATCTTCAATTAAGAAACTTACACAGAAGCAGGGTGTAAGGAATACACAGGGCCAGTCACCTCTCATGGAAATAGGGAGAAGGGTGTGGTGGCCAAGAAAAAAAATAGCTATTTCAAAAAAAGACAAACTCACACAACTAAGCATTTTGTTGCATTAAAACAATCGCTACAAAAAACGTTGGTAGACAGGATATATTCAGTCTTGGAAATGTTAATTTTGAGATGCCAAGGAAACGTCCAAGCAAAAGTTCCCAGTGGCAGAAAATGAAAGATAAAAGAATCTGTTACTCAGTGTTGAGGTGGGGAGTGGAAGTAAACACACATACCACACACACAGCTATGAAAGGGAAGACGCCTGAAGATGGAGGGTACTGTAGCAGTGAATGTCATGGAAATCAAATGTACCAGCAACCAACACTGAGAAGCAGTGAGAAGTGAGGTCAAATGAAAATGCAAGTGAGTGTGGTGACCCAGAAGCCGAGGGAAGAGATGCTCGAAGGAGAAGGGAATAATGTACTATTTAAAAGGCCAAGGGTTGTCAAATAAAGGGATCACAGAACTGGCCTTACAGCTTCCCAATGTGATATTAATAAAAACAGGTTTGATGAAGTGATGGGTATGAATTTATGATTTTATAGAACTCAAAAGAGAATGGAATATGAACAATGATAGAAATTAGAGAGAGCCAATGCTTTGAAGGAGCTTTCCTACAAAGTGGAACAAGAAATGAGCTGGTTGGTCAATGGGGAATGGCTTTATGAGAGGGGTTTTAGGCTAATGGGAAGGATGCACAGAGCAGTGGTACTGGTGAGGCAGGAAAGTGCGGGAGGATGCTAAAGTGAGGTCCATGAGTCAGTGAGAGGCAAGAGAAGTTAGTTCACGGGTGAAGCGTCCGACCTCACTAGGGAACACAGGCCATTCATCATAGCCATGAGATGGAAGGAAGACTATGTAGGCCACATCCCAGAATGTAGGGCATTCGGAGTATGCAGATTGGACACACAGCAGGCATCTAGCCAGTTTACCGTGAGGACAACAGACAATGATTATAAAGTTACTGAGAGGACGTACATGTTTACAGGTGGTACAAATCAGCTATTTTTATGAATATATTATTTATGCCCAGCACTCATGGCTTTGAGGACCAGAACTAGCAGGGTTCTGTGCATTGTCTAAAAGCTGTGATTCTTAACCCCACACAGTCCTTAACCCAGAACCCACACAGAGTAAACTGCCCCGAGCCCCCCATGAAGCTACAAAGAATCCCAGTCCTTCAGAAGTGACTACGGCTACCCTTCCCCAAATAAGCCATCAGCAAAAGTCAACTTAAAAAGGGAAAAGCATCACCCCAATTAGAAAAAGTCTTAAGAGAAAAAAAAAATTACAAAAAGCGAGTTTTTCATCATTAAAAACAAAGCACCATATATGCTGAAAATAAAATATTAGATTAAAATAGTGTACTTTAAAAAGGGTAAAAGCCATCAAGATGCTCTCACGCTGTGGGCCTGAGGTGCTGTGAGGACATGTGGCAGAGGGGGACCCCGCTGTGCCTACCCACCTTGCTGCACATGTTCAAATGTGGCAGAAGGGTCACCTTGCTCCCGACTGTTTTGGGTCACTCCAAGGGCACCGCTGTACCTGGCGGGGCCACTGATCTTGGTTCACTTTTCCTCCACTATCATCTCTGGCTGGTAACACCCGGGGGAGTGGCTGCAGGCAAAGACATTTCTCTCCTTTCTGGGCTCCTGGAACACTTGGTCAGGGTGTGGTTTTCCTCGCAGGAAGCTTGAGGACCTTCTGTCTCTCTGTCTGAGGCTGCACAGGGAAGCCAAGGCCTCATGTGTACTACAGTGTCCTCGAGGGCCACACAACTACCTGCCCTGTGCCACCACTCCTACATACAAAGCCAAAGTCTGCTCCCCTGGAATGTAAGCACTCTCCCTCTAATCTCCCACCCAGAAGGGAAGGTGTGAAGGCCTGGCAGGAGGTAGATCAGCCTCAGGTACATCCCTCCTCAAGCCAGAAGTCCTCGTGACCAGGGCTACACTTGGCCTCTTGGACATACAGCTCTAGGAGGACCTCAGTGGGCTGTTTATTCATCTTCTCCTTGGGGACTCTATGGCCAGGGGCCAGCCCATGAGGTCCAAGTACATGGTGTTGGGTCCCAGCATGAGCTTGGCCAGGCCAGGCTTATTCTGGTACTGAGCCAGTGACCTCAGAGATGGTTTGCATATCCACTCCGTCACAACCATGGGCTTGATCAACAGGCTGATTGGCTGAGCTGCAACTCTGGGGGGCGGCCACTGGCAGGTGTTGCTGCAGGCAATGGCTGGAGGACACATCCTCTGGGAGGGGGCTCGGAGTGTGATTCATCCAGTTGAGGATGCGCAGTGTGCCCAGCAGCCAAATGCCTTCCTCCATGATGGTCCCGAAGCAGAAAGGCACGTGAGTGTTTGGGAAGCGCAGAAAGGACTCCCAGCCCTGGTTCTAGGTCACCTGCAGCCAGCTGAGCAACGTCTTGCACCTACCCCACCAGGGTCTTTAAGCAGAAGTTGAAGCTGGCCAGCCTTTGTCGTCAACCAGGAACACCAGCTCCCCAGAACTCAGGGACAAGATCTGGTCCTTCTGGTTGAGCCCAAGCGATCCTGAGCTTGTTGGGGGTACTGCTTGAAGTGCTGGGAGATGCCAGGAGCTCAGCGTACATGTAGTACCCACACCCTTGCCCCATCTCGGAGAGCTCTACTGCTCTCTCAGCCACAGCACCCCACCCCACAGGAGGGACCACCAAGGAAAGCAGGAAGGATGCTGCCACAATATCAAGAAGGATAACTGGCCTGTCCAAATCCTAGAGAAACCACCAAGATGGGAGTGGTTGCAACACGGCTCTTAGCTTTGATGATGCTCCCAGCCCAAGGTGTCAATATCTTCCCTTTTTAATTATGGTTTGTAGAGTTTGATCTCAACCTTGCTCCCTGAGGTAATGCAGGCCCTCTCAACCAGGTGTTTATACTTTTGCACATGAAGTATTTTAGTGCTTCACTCATGTCACTCCTCAAGCTGGGAGAGTCTTTTCTTCCTCTTAGCATCCCAGGGAATGCCAAGTAATATGATTCTCCCTCTGTATGTGTATAGCACTCCTAACACACTTCTGTTGGAGCACTTCTAATACGTGCTAAAGTTTCTGGCCTAAGGGTTTGCCTTCTTTGCCAAACGTTAAGGATAGCTATTATATATTATGTATCTTTATATCTCCAATTTTTAGCTCACTGCTCAGAATATTAAAAGTTGGAAAATGGCTGCAAAATTCTACACGTGCAAAAATGTATGGATATGTAATCACACAGATACAGTGGTGATGAATGCTAAAATCCAAGAGACTAAAGTCAAAATTACTTTTACGAAGAGAACCACCTTTATGTAAGAAAATGCTTTGATAAGCTGTTTTTGAATGCAAGGTGGGATGCTGAGTATCGGGAGAAAAAAAGAAAAAGGAAACAAAATACAGTTAATTAGTTCTACTTTAAGAAATGTGCAAGAAATTCCCAGATTTTACTGAAGAAAATCTCCAGTAAAGTGTGCCACCTGCTCAAAGCTGTGCGTTAGTTTTTGTGTGGATGTGGTTTGTTCTATTATGCTTCTGTGAAAGTCAAATAAAGTAGCTAAATTCTACATGTGGTCGGAAGAGGTAAAGAATGTGTTAGAGTATAAGATGATCTATAAACTAAACTCGTATGTTAGTTGAAGAAACTTGGAAACAAGGTTGTTGAGAAAAACTGTGAACTTCTCCAGTCCCACCTGTGGTAGACAGAGCCTTGCTGTTCACCAATCTGACTTCCTCTTCTTCCTGGGGAAACTGCTAAACTACAGCTCTCCAAAGTTGCCTTGTAAGTTCATTCACGTGAAGTTCCAACCAAAATAATGTGAACTTCCAGGCCAATTTTGGTCAATGTCAGCTTCTCATGGTGACTCCATTTGCCCTTTGTTTTTGCTGCTGGCTTGATGCAGACAATCACAGCA
Organism: Tursiops truncatus; assembly: GCF_011762595.2. Taxonomy (NCBI): domain Eukaryota; kingdom Metazoa; phylum Chordata; class Mammalia; order Artiodactyla; family Delphinidae; genus Tursiops; species Tursiops truncatus. Next base: position 18,759,238 of record NC_047036.1, read on the forward strand.
CTCTTGAAAAATATGTAAGAAAACCATATTTCTAAAATATGGAAGGAGACTGGATTCTCGCATCAAAACTTGGAGGACAACCTCCCACCACATGGAACACTTAGATTTCAGGTGAGCAAGAAATAAATTTTTATTTTATCTGGGTCATTACACATTAAGAATCTTTAGGGAAGTTAGCAGACATGGAAGATTTGCTTATTAATGCATATGAGGAAAAGAGTCAATTAAAAAATAAAATTAACTTGTAAAAATGCAGTAGGTCCTATCGATATAGGAGAATGCAGTTTTCATAGTACTCTCTGCTATGTCAGCAGTTCTCAAGTGATCTTATATTATGTAGAATCTCAAGAAATTTGATACATGTTCTTTTAGGTAAAGAGAATAAAGTCTCCTATTTCCTACTGTTGGTGTAGAAATTAGCCTTCCCCATTTTTATAATTGTAATCAGTTCAATGAAACATTAGGTTTCTTAATCTTTAATTTTAGTGTCTTATTTTAGCCTTTATTGTAGTTTTCTAATATATTTTGCTATGCTAGTATATTGGATATGCTCTTAATAAGCTTTGTAAATAATCAGACCCAATTCTCGTTTACTATAAAGGGAAGAAAAATAATCTTTGATTACTTACTATGATTCAGATACCATGGCAAGTAATTCTATATAAATTAGATCTTATTAACATTATTAAGATTCTGCATGTTTTTCCATTTGAGAGATGAGGGCACATAAGAAGCAATGACTAATTTGCTCAACATGAGAATTCAAACATAAGTCTATGACCCCATACCCGAGATCTTTAAGTTGTAGTATCTTATCAATCTCTTCAGTATCTTCAGCTACTATATTCTTCTCCTTGTTCCTAAAAAATTTCATTGCCCTCCTAACTATACATGCTATACTCTAATGATGTGAAAACCCGTATTTTTCTTTTAGCTATTTCGTGACTTTCAAGATCCGTACTTCTAACTGTCTTCTAGATACTGATATATGGAAACTATTTTGGCACCACAAATTTATCCCCAAACTGAATTCATTTTATATACAAACTTTCCACCCCTTCTATATGTAAGCTTGAGTCAGTGGCAGAACCATTCACCTTGTCAATTAAGTCACAGAGTTGAAAATCACCCTCAACTCATCTAAATATTTCAAAAAATAGCAAGTTCTGCCAATTCCGGCTCTTATACTTTCTTGGTGTCACCCTTGCATCTTGATCTCCATATGAGTCAGGATGCCAGTGGGAAACAGGTGGTTCACTAAATCTGCTAAATTTGGAATTCTTAATACAGGTATTTTTTGTAGGACAGGGTTTAGGGATATCAGCAGACAATGCAGTACCCCTGGACTAGCAATAGCGAAGTATCACTTACCACTACTCATCTTGAAGGGGAAGGAGAGAGCAATTACCAGAAACCACAGAAGCTATTAATGTGGAGATGGTGGCTTGACAGGAAATGAGGTATTTGGAAAAGAAATGACCCAGAAGGGATACAGCCAAATAAATAATTACATTCAGCTGACTTCATGCCCATTGTCCAGTGCCCTGCCACTACGACCCGTTAGCTGAACTCAGAATCTAATTGAAACTTAGAAGGCAACAGGGTACCACCCTTTTAGCTCAGCCTTCTGGGGGAAGATCAGGCCACAGAGGTGTGAAGACGGGCTGGAAGGGAAATGGGAGATGTGTCTTCGTTTGGGTTCTCATCTCTTCTCCTAACTTCTGCCCTAGACCCTAATATCACAATCTGGTTTAACCCAATGTATTCTGTCAAAATGGGGAATCCGATTTTTATTTTCCATGGCATTTAATTCTGAATGGAATCCCTGCATCTTCAGTGATAACTGCAAAATATTTAGTGCTGTGTAAAAGAGTCTTCAAAATCCAGCCCCTATGTATTTGATATACCTCTCACTCTATGGTCTAAAACCATGCTATTTAAATAGACATGCTATTATAAACCCTCTTTAACACTGTTTCTGGTGAGCTCCCTTCCTTCCTTCCATACTTTGCTCAAAATCCATTCCTCTGTGGAAACTCCTTCAGTTTTCAGCAAAAATTGATGCACATCCTTTACACTTCTGTAAGTCTTTACACATGTTAGCACTTGCCTTACTGTAGTGTAGTATATGCATATCTGTGAAGTATGCTGGTTAGAAGAACTAAGAAAAGAAAGACATTGTGGCCATTACTGATGATCCTGTATCTTTCTAAATACTTTTGTTTTCATTTATAAATAAGTCTATCTTTGCTATTTTCCTTTTTTATGGAATTATGCTAGGGGTGGATACAAATATAAAGTTCATCTGCCTCCCCATTTTGTATTATAAATTTAAGATGCTGTGAAATTTAAATTACACGTTCACTGTTATGCATATTTTGGTATTTGAATCAAGAGTATAACTCAGTATTTCTGCCTGTTCGGCGTGTTCTCCACTACACTATACTATCTAACTAGATTTCTGTCCTTTTTGCCCTTCTCCTCTGTTTATATGTGCGAGATTTTCCAGTGCAACTCAATGACATCCATAGACTTTTCTGAAAGCACCAAAGGCATAAAATTTACTCCTCAAACCTATTTCCTAAAGATTTTATTTAAAGGTTAGATGACCAAAATAGTGGACAGTTTTAGGCAGAGAAATAACTTGGACAAAATGAACTTAGAAAATGCTACAGATAATGAAGATTGAGTACAGGAGGATGTGTTTCCTTATTCACTTTATCTGTAGCCTCTTCCATATCATTCATATTCTTGCAGGTTTAGGGGAGGTTAAAAAAAAGGGAAGTGAGTGATAAGCATCTTAATGGGATGGCATCCACAAAATCTACATGTCACATTTCATCTAATTTTCCACTTGAATTATGAACCTCTGTAAATAGGAGACAGATATGGAAAGCCTGAAACATCTATCACTCTTGACCCTGGCAGATTAAAACATGACAACGTCAAACAAAAATAAGTTCTGGTTAAGCTCCAAACTGAATCATTAGATAAAGGGATGATAATATTTTTAAATGCAGTGAACGTAAATATTGATATTGACTTTAATGCATCTTACTGAATTTTAGGATGTATATAGAAATATATGCAAATATTATTTTAAGATCATTGTAACCCTGTGCAACCACACAGTAGGCATCCTCTGCAGCCTTTCTTAGCTACAATGAAAGTCAAACTGCTCAAGTGCCCTGACAAGGTGGTGATGATTTATGAGACACAAATCTCTTTCAGTACATAGTAAATAAGCCAGTGCTTTAACCTATATATTTGAAAATATTCAGTATAGATCTGCAGTTGCCAAAACACTTTATATGCTGCTTCCAAAGTGTTATGTATGTATTTATGCACGTCTTGACTTGTTCCAGAAAGGATTAAATGTGATCAAAATACATACTCAACAAAATAAAATATAACTTGGCAAAGATGAATGTGAATGCAATGCTTAGTGATACAGAGAGGTAACTGCTTTGATTAAGGGTAGAAGGATATTTTGGTTAAATATCTTCTTTTAATTCATTGGAAATTCTGTGTATCACATGTAGAGAAATAGATTCCCAGAATGTTACTGTATAGCTACATAAGTGTTTTGTTCAAAAATTTTTATTAGATTTATTTTATACTGTAATTACAAAAAGATTTTTAAAAGTCTACAGCAGACATATAGGAATTGAGAGCCTGTCTCCTCTCCTGTCTTGCTTTCCACATATTTTGCTGTGTACAGATGACTCATTTTATAAAGTATAAAGTGTCGGGTAAGAATCAATATAGATGCTATTAGTAGAGACGGAAGATCCATTTCACTGATGTATTCAACATACATTTATTACATGACTAAGGTACACCAGGCTCTCTTTGGCCTTCCTGCAAAACAGTGGTGGAGAAAAATCGACACATGTCCTGCCTCTAAGTATTGCGAGAGGCCGGCACATATTATTCAAATGTACTTACTATTACATAATTGCAGTTCTGGCTAGATGCCATGCTGGAGAATTGCACGCTATTAATAAAGCTAAGAACCTGACCTTAACTGAGAATCAGGAAAGATTTCCCTATCTGGAGTTATTTTGAGCTAAGCCATCAATGATGAGCAAATCACCTGGGTAAAGAAGACAGTGGAAAAGGGACTCTGGAAACATTATCAGAAGGTGGGAAAACAGTATTGCAAAGGCTCTGAAGTTGGAAAGAGATAAGTTAATTTATGGAAATCCAATTAGAAAGAGTCTGGTTGAAAACATGATGACCCAAAACCTATGGGATGCAGCAAAAGCAGTTCTAAGAGGGAAGTATATAGCAATACAATACTACTTCAAGAAACAAGAAACATCTCAAATAAACAACCTAAACTTACACCTAAAGCAATTAGCAAAAGAACAACAAAAAGAACACCAAAGTTAGCAGAAGGCAAGGAATCATAAAGATCAGATCAGAAATAAATGAAAAAGAAATGAAGGAAACAATAGCAAAGGTCAATAAAACTAAAAGCTGTTTCTTTGAGAAGATAAACAAAATCGATAAACCATTAGCCAGACTCATCAAGAAAAAAAGGGAGAAGACTCACATCAATAGAATTAGAAATGAAAAAGGAGAAATAACAACTGACACTGCAGAAATACAAAGGATCAGGAGAGATTACTACAAGAAACTCTATGCCAATAAAATAAAAATATAAAGGTTGTCCAACCTGGAAGGAATGGACAAATTCACAGAAAAGCATAGCCTCCAAGACTGAACCAGGAAGAAATAGCAAATATAAACAGACCAATCACAAGCACTGAAATTGAGACTGTGATTAAAAATTGTCCAACAAACAAAAGCCCAGGACCAGAGGGTTTCACAGGCGAATTCTATCAAACACTTAGAGAAGAGCTAACACCTATCCTGCTCAAACTCTTCCAAAATATAGCAGAGGTAAAAACACTCCCAAACTCATTCTACAAGGCCACCATCACCCTGATACCAAAACCAGACAAAGATGTCACAAAAAAAGAAAATTAAAGACCAATATCATTGATGAACATAGATGCAAAATACCTCAACAAAATACTAGCAAACAGAATCCAACAGCACATTAAAAGTATCATACACCATGATCAAGTGGCGTTTATTCCAGGAATGCAAGGATTCTTCAATATATGCAACTCAATCAATATGATAAACCATATTAACATACTGAAGGAGAAAAACCATATGGTCATCTCAATAGATGCAGATAAAGCTTTTGACAAAATTCAACACCCATTTATGATTAAAAGCTCTCCAGAAAGTAGGCATAGAGGGAATTTACCTCAACGTAATAAAAGCCATATATGACAAACCCACAGCCAACAATGTTCTCAACAGTGAAAAACTAAAACCATTTCCTCTAAGATCAGGATCAAGACAAGGTTGTCCACTCTCAACACTATTATTTAACATAGTTTTGGAAGTTTTAGCCACAGCAATCAGAGAAGAAAAAGAAATAAAAGGAATCCAAATCAGAAAAGAAGAAGTAAAGCTGTCACTGTCTGCAGATGTTAGGATACTATACACAGAGAATCCTAAAGATGCTACCAGAAAACTACTAGAGCTAATCAATGAATTTGGTAAAGTAGCAGGATACAAAATTAATGCACAGAAATCTCTTGCATTCCGATACGCTAATGACGAAAAATCTGAAAGAGAAATTAAGGAAACAATCCTATTTACCACTGCAACAAAAAGAATAAAATATCTAGGAATAAACCTACCTAAGGAGACAAAAGACCTGTATGCAGAAAACTATATGATACTGATGAAAGAAATTAAAGATGATACAAATAGAGAGATATACCATGTTCTTGGATTGGAAGAATCAACACTGTGAAAATGACTCTACTACCCAAAGCAATCTATAGATTCAATGCAATCCCTATCAAACAACCAATGACATTTTTCACAGAACTAGAACAAAAATTTTTACAATTTGTATGGAAACACAGATGATCCCGAATAGCCAAAGCAATCGTGAGAAAGAAAAACGGAGCTGGAGGAATCAGGCTCCTGGACTTCAGACTACACTACAAAGCTACAGTAATCAAGGCAGTATGGTACTGGCACAAAAACAGAAATATAGATCAATGGAACAGGATAGAAAGCCCAGAGATAAACCCACACACATATGGTCACCTTATTTTTGATAAATGAGGCAAGAATATACAATGGAGGAAAGACGGCCTCTTCGATAAGTGGTGCTGGGAAAACTGGACAGCTACATGTAAAAGAATGAAGTTAGAACACTTCCTAACACCATACACAAAAATAAACTAAAAATGGATTAAAGATCTAAACGTAAGGCCAGACAATATAAAACTCTTAGAGGAAACCATAGGCAGAACACTCTATGACATAAATCATAGCAAGATCCTTTTTGACCCACCTCCTAGAGAAATGGAAATAAAAACAAAAATAAACAAATGGGACCTAATGAAACTTAAAAGCTTTTACACAGCAAAGGAGAACATAAACAAGACGAAAAAACAACCCTCAGAATAGGAGAAAATTATTTGCATATGAAGCAAGTGACAAAGGATTAACCTCCAAAATTTAAAAGCAGCTCATGAAGCTCAATATCAAAAAAACAAACAACCCAATCCAAACATGGGCAGAAGACCTAAATAGACATTTCTCCAAAGAATATATACAGATTGCCAACAAACACATGAAAGGATGCTCAACATCACTAATAATTAGAGAAATGCAAATCAAAACTACAATGAGGTGTCACCTCACACCAGTAAGAATGGCCATAATCAAAAAATCTACAGACAATAAATGCTGGAGAGGGTGTGAAGAAAAGGGAACCCTCTTGCACTGTTGATGGCAATGTAAATTGATACAGTCGCTATGGAAAATAGTATGGAGGTTCCTTAAAAAACTAAAAATAAAACTACCATATGACCCAGCAATCCCACTACCGGGCATATACTGTGAGAAAATCATAATTCAAAAGGAGTCATGTACCACAATGTTATTGCAGCTGTATTTACAATAGCCAGGACATGGAAGCAACCTAAGTGTCTGTTGACAGATGAATGGATAAAGAAGATGTGGCACATATATACAATGGAATATTACTCAGCCATAAAAAGAAATGAAATTGAGTTATTTGTAGTGAGTGGATGGACCTAGAGTATGTCATACAGAATGAAGTAAGCCAGAAAGAGAAAAACAAATACCATATGCTCACACATATATATGGAATCTAAAAAAAAAAAGGTTCTGAAGAACCTAGGGGCAGGACAGGAATAAAGACGCAGATGTAGAGAATGGACCTGAGGACACGGGGAGGGGGAAGGGTAAGCTGGGACAAAGTGAGAGAGTGGCATGGACATATATACACTACCAAATGTAAAATAGATAGCTAGTGGGAAGCAGCTGCATAGCACAGGGAGATCAGCTTGGTGCTTTGTGACCACTTAGAGGGGTGGGATAGGGAGGGTGGGAGGGAGACACAAGAGGGAAGAGATATGGGAACATATGTATATGTACAGCTGATTCACTTTGTTATAAAGCAGAAACTAACACACCATTGTAAAGCAATTTTATTCCAATAAAGATGTAAAAAAATAAAGAAAGAGGCTGGTTAATAGAGGGAAATCTAAGGTAAGTCAGAATGTTTTAAGTGTGGGGGAAAGTGTTATGAAAAAGGAGTTGACAGAGATGTAGGTAGAGGCTGGATTGTGCAGTAGGAGACAGGATTGTGGGCGTTTTGGTGTTTGCAACTCCTTTACTGGCTAATCCACTACAGAATTTCATTTAGATAAAATGTAAAAACAAGACTCTAATCATGTGCCATAACAAGAATTCCATGATTCCCTCAAACCCTTATTTGATTGGGTCCTTACATTAATGTCTCAAATGTGTCTCAAATTAGTGAATCGGTTTTGTGTGTGTGTGTGTGTGTGTGTGCCTGGGTGTGTGTGCTTCAGTGTAACTAATCACTGAAAACAATATATTTTTGGCTTCACTATTTCTGATAGGCTCAGGTGAAATGCTTCTCTGTGGTGCTAAATTGTTTTTTATATCCACCTAAAGGAAATACTCATTGTGTATAGAAAGACTTCTCACCATTATATTTGAAAATATTAGGAAAAGAAAGTATTCCAGCTCTTGGGAAATTTGATGTACTAGCAGGGATTTCATGAATGAATGCTTATACTACTCTTTGTCAGATGAAACTTGTATTCTTTGAAAAATTAAGGGAAAGAGATAACCAACAATACAAATAAAAGGAAAGCAAAACAAAAACTAGATAACACAAACTAACAAAAGAGAAAAAAATAAAAGAAGCTGCAATTAGAGATGACCATTATACTTATTTTTTTATTTTAAAAATGTTTACATGAAAATAAATATTTATCCTGCCTTTCCTGTATAAACTACATTTCAAATTAATCAAATAGCCTCATTGATGAGGAAAAGTTCTTCCGTATATAAGAAAAAGAGATAATGAATGAACTGTGAATGGCAGAGCTGGAAATTAATTTTTAGTCTACAGGGAAGTAGATTATCCATAGATACTGAAATCGGTGGTTGAAGGATTAATTGAGAACTGGATAGATAGAACATGCTATCTATCAGCTCATAGATTATGTTTTTTGATAGCCAAAGCTTTACAGAGATCTGGTTGTCCCTGCCTTGAAGAGATGATTAGTCTTGGCAACATTACTGGTGTGATGACCAGCCATTTGGATGCCTTTAAATTTGAAATAATATACAATGCTCAGCATCACCTGTGAAGTATGAGTATCAAAGATATTCAAATAGTATTATGTCAACACCAATATGTCAGTTGGACTGCTTTCTTTCAACAAGTCAATGTTACAGAAAAAATGGAGAGAGAGAATTCAGAGTCATGGCAACAAAATGCAATCTATAATTCTTGGTTGTGTCTGATTCTAAACAAAATATATATAAAAGATACTTTAGAAATAACAGCAGATATTTGAATATAGACTATGAATTAGATGGCACTAGAAAATTAGTGTTAAAATGTCATTGTGAAATGCAGGAAGCCATTCTCACTTTTTAGAGGTGTATATTGAAGTATTTGAGGATGAAATATCAAGATGTCTGTGATTGTATTTAAAATTCTTTAGGAAAAATCAATGAAGCATGTCTAGCTAATATTTGATAATAATATTAAGTAATGTTATTTTTAATATTTTCTTCATATTTTCTGTTTATGTTTGAGGTTTTTCAAAATAAAAAATAAGGGATCTTCAAAGAATATCTATAATAATTAACTATCTCTTACTGGTATGACGGAAAGAAGGAAAAGAGGAAAGGAAAGATCGTATGTTTAAGGAAAACTTCACATTGCTATGTAAGATCTAACATTTTTTCACAAGACTTTGGTCCATAAGTTTTAATTAAGCACCTTTGCATTTGAAGTCTGCCCATGACCACATTTCTGCTTTGTGCCTATGGTTTGACGCTGCCCAATCCTGTTATATATTTTCAGCACCAGATATTATTTTCAGAACCAGATATTATTTTCAGAACTTCCAGTTTCAATTTCTTAAGCTAATATTGACCAATGCCCAAATTCTTCACAAATGCCCAGTAAATGGACTCTACTCTTGTTTGCTTCTGTCTGAATACAGAAACTATTCATTTCATGCAAGGAGAACAACAGAGAGAAGTAGCTTATGCCAATCTAATTTACAGGATAACTTGCAAGCTCAGTTGTAATCTGTGTTTCTAAAGTACAGGCCTCTACCTAATACTATGGCTTTACAACCATGGAAATTGCTCTCACTGTTCCCCATAAATTGTCAAAAGCAGACTCTAAGGGTAATAATACTAGCTAATACCATTCATAAATACTCAATATATTACTGAGGCTATGTTGAGTGAGTGAGTGAGATAAATTAGGCCCGCTTCAGAGATGCAGAAACTGAGAATCAGAAGTCAACCAACCTGCCCAAGGTCAAATTGCTAAAAGATATGTGAGCTGGGTTTATTTCAGCTTTCTCTCCCTCTAAAATTAATGTACTTTTCTATACATATCAGATTCTAAGATAAGAAAATATTTAGTTTGCAGAACTAAGAGTAAGGTATCATTTACCATTAGAATAATGATTGCAAAATGAATCCATTATATTATTAGCACATTACCGATTTTTTCTGTTACAACTGCAAGTTGAGAATAGTTACACCCTCAGGCTACTGCAGACCTTTATCAGCATGTTTCCAGAGGCCCGGGCACCAGGGCTAGGGATCATCTATGATCAATGTTACAGACACACATAGGAGCCTCAGTCAGAGATGTGCCTGCAGTGGTCCCTGTAGACATGTCCTGGGTTTATACTTAGCTGCTCTAGGAAGCTTTTGTCAATACCCAGGGCATCCTTCAGAAAGTTCTTGCATTGTGCCTGAACTTTGAATTGAGTGCTGACCTTAACTGGCAGCAGGACTCAGTACTGAGTACTTTGCTTTCTAAATATTGCCCTAAGTATTGAAAAAGTCTCACGTTTCCTGAATATCTAAGTCAGGGGTCAGTAACTGAGGGGTAATTCTTGCTTCTGTAGGTTATTCAAAGACATGTTTTTAAAACTATCTTGAGCATTAAATTCTAAAGTCCTTCTCACTTTCTATTATTACTTTTTCCTATTTGCGTGAGCTAGATTTCTAATGGTAAGACTAGAAAAGTTTCATTTATATCAGCGGGGGTTTCTTTTGTTTGTTTCCATCTCCATATCTTTCATATGTGGTGCTGCTTTTCAGATAAAGAAAGGTTGTATATTTTGTATGTTGAAAATTACCAAAAAAAATTGGCAAAACTGTTTGGAAAAGACACATAATTTTGTGAGAACTCATCTGAGCAAACTGCCAAGACCACACAGTAAGTTCTATACTTTGATCCAAATGGATGTTGGCTCCTGCCGCTTTTATATTAAACATTGACTAGAGTCCTAAGTATACGGGTATCTGGCTTTTCAATTTAACTTTTATGATATTGCTTCTGAATCCTGAATACACATTTCTGGTTAACAATTTTGTACGTTGTATCCTGTAGAAGTTAACCTGGATTTGTACAGTTCCTTTTTTGGTATGTTGAATATTTTTTCTGATCTATCCATTTTTTAAAATGATAAAACACATATAACCTTCAACTCATTTGACTTCTACGGAATACCCTAATGCCAAATTTTCAAACCTTTTTCTATGCTTCTCACCAAAACGTGGGGTTTGACTCTCCGATAAAGTGAGATCTCCCTTGATACATTGAGACCTACTGCAAATTAATACCATATTTTCTAAATAAACAATTTCTCTGCTGTTTCTGCTTCACCCTAGTAAATGTATATGGGATTGCTTTATCAACATTGCAAATTTGTCCTTGCTTGCACTATGACATGCTCTAGAAACAGCAAAGCACTTCTTATTTTGTCAGTCAGAGTAAATTATTTTTGTTTTATTTTACTGTATACATTTAAAATGGAAGCAAAATCCTTTCTATATAGTCATTTTTGAAACACAGATATTGAATGGAATTGCATTATCTTTAAGTAGGGAAAACGTAGTAAATCATCTTTTTACTCATGAGGATATTTTCAAATTCTTTCAAGATTTTGGTAAATACAATATTAACCAGTGTTTTTTTCTTTTAATTATAGTTAAGTTTGGAGATACGAAATGAAATTATATTGTCAGAATGCAAGTCACAAATTATAGTTTTCATTTCATCAAAATGGAAGAATAGATACCCAGAATGGTCATTGTATCTGAAACTACAAATTAGATACTGAAATATAAGGAACAACATTCAAAATGTATCACTGAAGTGACTGAAGAGGGCAAATTGTAATGAGGAATTATAATGGGGGAAAATAATAAGTGAAAAATAAAGAGAGGGCTATTACATATAATGATTAAATTTTTAATTGATTAGGAAGATACATCAGTTCTAAAGGTATATGCAAAGAATAATATAGTTTGAAAACAGAGTTGAAACACAAAGTCACATAAAAATAATTATATTATGTGGAAAGAGTTTAATAAACTGTCTCAGCAACCGTTTGAGCAGAAAGACAAACTTTAAAAAAAATAAATAGATTAACAAAAATATAGCAAATCAAAATAGCAAATATTTACAACTTGATGTACTTAACAGTGTATAGAAAATTGTATCCTTTCTATTTTACACTGTGATATTCTATATGTTCCCTGTAGATAAAACATGATATTTATAATAAATGAGCAAATAATAGGATGTGTCATTAGGCTTAGTCTCAAACAGGCCCTACTATTTAACTTTAATTTAATTAAGTTAGAAAAACATTTATTTGAACATCAAATCAAACAGAAAGCATAGACCTCGAAAAACTTATAGTGTAAAGAAGACACTTTAATGGATAACCCAAAACTTTTAAAGGTGATAACTGGTAAAACTACATAATTTTTGGTGAAGTAAAGATCCTGTACTAGTTTCCCATTGTTGCTGTAACAAATTACATTAACTTAGTGGCTAAAACAACACAAACGTATTATCTTACAGTTCTAGAGGTCAGAATTCTGAAATGGGATTTACTGGGATAAAATCAAGATGTCTGCAGGGCTGCATTCCTTCTGGAGCCTCCTAGGGAGAACCTTTTACCTGGACTTTTCCAGTAACTAGGGGCCACTTGTGTTCTTTGACTTGTGGCCTCTTCCTTCATCTTCAAAGCCAGTAACAGAGCATGTTCAAATTTCTGAGTCTCTGCTTCTGTTTTCCACTATAATACCTTTATGATGACATTGGGTCAATCCAGATAATACAAGATGGGCTTCATATATCAAAGGCTTTAATTTAACCACACTTGTGAAGTCCCTTTATCACATAAGACAACATATTCATGGGTATCAGAAATTAGTATGTGGGCATCTTTTGCCTACCACAAGCAGTATTCAGAGGAACATAAGACTGATGTACATCTACATTAGAAAGTAAGAAAGGCTCTAAATTAGTAAACTGAAATGCAACCTGAGAAATCTTAGAAAGAACCCCAGAAGAAGCCTAAAAAAATTAAAAGGAGTACAGTACAAGTTAGATAGTATGAAAAAAAAGTTTGTAACATGGAAATACAGTAAACAAAGCTCAGCAAAGACAAATATTTCTTTGAACAAATTAATAAAATAGTTCTCTAGCAAGATTAAGCAAGAAAATAAAGAGAATAAAAAATTGTGCAGTACCACAATTGCTACAGCTTATGCCAATGAACAACCTTAAAACATTAAATTTGTAAATTTAGAAGCAGTATGTATATTACTCAAAAATACAGCTTACCAAAATTGATACAAGATAGTAATTATAAAATATGAATTGTCCTGTAGATAGTAAATAAATAGAAGCAATACTAAAGCCCCTCTCCACCTCCTACCAAAACACTAAAAAAAAAAAAAAAGCCAGTTGCTGATTCAATCATTTCAATTGAACTTTACCAAAGATTCAAGGTTTAAATAATTTTAGTCTATACAACACTTTCACAGGAAAGAAAAAGAGTCATTTATCTTCTAGTTATTGACAGTGAGCTTCAAAAACAAGTAGCCACAAAATTTTAAGTAAGCAAAATCGCAGGGCAATCTCAGTCAGGAATACATTTGTAAAGATTTTTGTATCTGGTATCAAACCAAATGGAAATGTATTTAAAAAGAAGGCATCATGGCCAGGTGAATTTTAACTCCAGGACGAAACTTATGCAAGACTATATATTTAAGTAAGAGGCTAGAAAGATCAGTAAAATTCAGTGGGGAAACTGTCAAAGTTGGAAAAATATCAAGAAAACATTTAACAATGGTTGGGAAATGATGAGATGATGGTTTTATTAGACAAATATTTTAAATTAGCTAGTATAAATATGTCCAAAGAACAAAAGAATGGACATATTAAAGATTAGAGAGAAGAAAAACAAAATGGAACAAATTTTAAAAAGAGACAAATCAATAAAAACAAAAGTATGTTCTTTGAAAAGATCTATAAAGTAGACAAACATAGCTGGACTGACAAAGGAAAATAAGAGAGAAGACTCAAATTACCAAAATTAATAAGACTATATGAAACATTGCTACTGAATCCAAAGAAATAGAAAGGATTATTTTCCATTTCCACTAGAATCAGGAACAAGACAAGGATGTCCACTCTCTCCACTCTTATTCAACGTAGATTTGGAAGCCCTAGCTGTGGCAATCAGAGAAGAAAAAGAAATAAAAGGAATACAAACTGGAAAAGAAGAAGTAAAACCATCACTGTTTGCAGATGACGTGATACCATACATAGAAAATCCTAAAGATGCCACCAAAAAACTACTAGAACTAATCAATTAATTTGGTAAGGTTGCAGAACACAAAATTAATGCACAGAAATCTCTGGCATTCCTATACACTAACAATGTAAAATTAGAAAGAGAAACTAAGGAAACAATCCTATTTACCATCGCAACAAAAAGAATAAAATACGTAGGAATAAACCTACCTAAGGAGGTGAAAGACTTGTATTCAGAAAACTATAAAACACTGATGAAAGACATCAAAGATGACATAAACAGATGGAGAAATATACCATGTTCTTGGTTTGGAAGAATCAATATTGTGAAAATGACTATACTACCCAAAGCACTCTACAGATTCAATGCAATCCTTACCAAACTACCAATGGCATTCTTCACAGTATTAGAACAAAAAATTTTACAATTCGTATGGAAATAAAAGATTCCAAATAGCCAAAAAAAAAACCTTGAGAAAGAAAAATGGAGGTGGAGGAATCAGGCTCCCCAACTTCAAACTATACTACAAACCTAGAGTAATCAAGACAGTGTCGTACTGGCCCAAAAACAGAAATATAGATCAATGGTACAGAATAGAAAGCCCAGAGAGAAACCCACACATATACATTCACCTAATTTTCGACAAAGGCGGCAAGAACATACGATGGAAAAAAGACAGCCTCTTCAATAAGTTGTGCTGGGAAAACAGGGCAGCTACATGTAAAAGAATGAAATTAGAACACTACCTAACACCATACACAAAAATAAACTCCAAATGGATAAAAGACCTAAATGCAAGACCAGACACTATAAAACTCTTAGAGGAAAACATAGGAAAACCACTCGTTGACATAAACCACAGCAAGATCTTTTCTGACCCACCTCTTAGAGTAATGGAAATATAAACAAAAATAAACAAATGGGACCTAATGAAACTTAAAAGCTTTTGCAGAGGGGCTTCCCTGGTGGTGCAGTGGTTGAGAGTCCGCCTGCCGGTGCAGGGGACGCGGGTTCGTGCCCCGGTTCGGGAGGATCCCACATGCCGCAGAGCGGCTGGGCCCGTGAGCCATGGCCACTGAGCCTGTGCGTCCGGAGCCTGTGCTCTACAACGGGAGAGGCCACAACAGTGAGAGGCCCGTGTACCGCAAAAAAAAAAAAACTTTTGCAGAGCAAAGGAAATCATAAACAAGATGAAAAGACAACCGTCAGAATGGGAGAAAATATTTGCAAATGAAACAACGGACAAAGGATTAATCTCCAAAATATACAAAGAGTTCACGGAGCTCAATATCAAAAAAACAAACAAGTCAATTAAAAAATGGATGGAAAACCTAAATATTCATTTGGTGAAATAAACATTTCACCAAAGAATACATAAAGATGGCCAAGAGGTACGTGAAAAGATGCTCAATATCACTAATTATTAGAGAAATGCAAATCAAAACTACAATGAGTATCACCTCACACTGGTCAGAATGGCCATTATCAAAAAATCTAGAAACAATAAATGCTGGAAAGGGTGTGGTGAAAAGGGAACCCTCCTGCATTGTTGGTAGGAATGTAAATTGATACAACCACTAAGGAGAACATTATGGAGGTTCCTTAAAAAACTAAAAATAGAACTACCATATGACCCAGCAGTCCCACTACTGAGCATATACCCTGAGAAAATCATAATTCAAAAAGAGTCATGTGCCACAATGTTCACTGCAGCACTATTTACAATAGCCAGAAGATGGAAGCAACCTAAATGTCGTCGACAGATGAATGTATAAAGAAGACGTGGCACATATATACAATGGAATATTACTCAGCCATAAAAAGAAACGAAATTGAGTTATTTGTAGTGAGGTGGATGGACCTAGAGCCTCTCATACAGAGTGAAGTATGAAAGAGAAAAGTGAAGTCAGAAAGAGAAAAACAAATACTGTACGCTAACGCATATATATGGAATTCAAAAAAAAAAAAAGAAAAATGGTACCGATGAACCTAGTGGCAGGGAAGGAATAAAGACGTAGACAGAGAATGGACTTGAGGACACAGTGTGGGGGGAGGGGGAAGCTACGGCTAAGTGAGAGTAGCCTCGACATATATACACTACCAAATGTAATAGATAGCTAGTGGGAAGAAGCCACATAACACAGGGAGATCAGCTCAGTGCCTTGCGACTACCTAGAGGGGTGGGATAGGGAGGGTGGGAGGGAAGTTCAAGAGGGAGAGGATATGGGGATATATGTATGCATATGACTGACTCACAGCAGAAACTAACACATTGTGAAGCAATTATACTCCAATAAAGATGTATTAAAAAAGAAAAATAAAATGGATTATAAAAGAACACTATGAACAACTATATACTAACAAAATAGATAATCTAGATAAATATAAAAATTTCTAGATACCCATAAACTACTAAAACTAACAATATGAAAGAGAAAATACGAATTGATCTATAACAAGTAGAAACACTAAAACAGTAATTTTAATATTTTCAACAAAGAAAAGTCCAACTTCAGAGCATTTTATTGTTAAATTCTAACAAACATTAAATGAAGCAATATTGCTAATCCTTCTAAATGTTTTTAAAAGAACAGGAGAGAGCACTTTCTAACTCTTTTATGAGGCCAATATTATACTGACATCAAAAGCAGGCAAAGCCACTGTAAGTAAAGAAAACTACAGATAATACAGTTGTCTGTTTGCATCTGATTATAGAAGCAGAATTATCAATGAAATACTAACACAATTAATTTAGCAACATTTTAAAAAGATTATATACCATGGCTATCTGGGATTTATCCGAAAAATACAACTTTTGTTTATCATCTGAAAATTACTCAACATAATACACATTATCAATTAGAATAAAGGGAAAAGAAAACAAATCATGATCCTCTAAATAGATACAGAAAAGCATCTGAAAAAATCCAACACCATTTCATTATAAAAACACTCAACAAACTAGAGAGGGGAACTCTCTCAGTCTGAGAAAGGTCATTTATGAAAAACACACAGATAGCATATATTTATATAGTAAAAGACAGAAGCCTTTCCCCTAAAATCAGAAATAAGACAAAGATGTTCACTTCTATGAAATATTGTACTGGAGGTTCCTGCTAAGACAATTAGACAATTATAAGACATTCAGAATAGAAAGAAGATTAAAAACTATCTTTATTCACAAATAGCATAAATCTTTATATAGAAAATCCTAAGGAATGCACACATACATACACACACAAATCTATCAGGACAAATAAACAAGTTCAGCAAGTTTATAGGATACCAGATCAGTGTACAAAAATCAATTGTAAAAATGTAATTAAGGAAATTTCATTTATAAAAACATCAAAAAATTCCATGGGAATAATTTAATCAAAAGAAATGTAAAATTTTATATTTAAAACTCTAAAGTATCATTGAACAATATTACTCAAGATCTACGTAATTTGAAAGACATCTCCCTTTGCTGTGCAATGAAAGCTAGCACAGCACTGTGGGTCAACTATATTCCAATAAAAAATTAATAGAGGAAAGACCTAAATGTAAGGCCAGAAACTATCAAACTCTTAGAGGAAAACATAGGCAGAACACTCCATGACATAATTCACATCAAGATCCTTTGTAACCCACCTCCTAGAGAAATGGAAATAAAAACAAAAATAAACAAATGGGACCTAATGAAACTTCAAAGCTTTTGCACAGCAAAGGAAACCATAAAAAAGACCAAAAGACAACCCTCAGAATGGGAGAAAATATTTGCAAATGAAGCAACTGACAAAGGATTAATCCCCAAAATTTATAAGCAGCTCATGCAGCTCAATAACAAAAAAACAAACAACCCAATCCAAAAATGGGCAGAAGACCTAAATAGACATTTCTCCAAAGAAGATATACTGATTGCCAACAAACACATGAAAGAATGCTCAACATCATTAATCATTAGAGAAATGCAAATCAAAACTACAATGAGATATCTTCTCACACCAGTCAGAATGGTCATCATCAAAAAATCTAGAAACAATAAATGCTGGAGAGGGTGTGGAGAAAAGGGAACCCTCTTGCACTGTTGGTGGGAATGTAAATTGATACAGCCGCTGTGGAGAACAGTATGGAGGTTCCTTAAAAAACTACAAATAGAACTACCATATGACCCAGCAATCCCACTACTGGGCATATACCCTGAGAAAACCGTAATTCAAAAAGAGTCATGTACCGAAATGTTCATTGCAGCTCCATTTACAATAGCCCAGAGATGGAAACAACCTAAGTGTCCATCATCAGATGAATCAGATAAAGAAGATGTGGCACATATATACAATGGAATATTACTCAGCCATAAAAAGAAATGAAACTGAGCTATTTTTAATGAGGTGGATAGACCTAGAGACTGTCATACAGAGTGAAGTAAGTCAGAAAGAGAAAGACAAATACCGTATGCTAACATATATATATGGAATTTAAGAAAAGAAAATTTCATGAAGAACCTAGGGGTAAGACAGGAATAAAGACACAGACCTACTAGAGAATGGACTTGAGGATATGGGGAGGGGGAAGGGTAAGCTGTGACAAAGTGAGAGAGTGGCATGGACATATATACACTACCAAGTATAAAATAGATAGCTAGTGGGAAGCAGCCGCATAGCACAGGGAGATCAGCTCGGTGCTTTGTGACCGCCTGGAGGGGTGAGATAGGGAGGGTGGGAGGGAGGGAGACGGAGGAGGGAAGAGATATAGGAACATATGTATATGTATAACTGATTCACTTTGTTATAAAGCAGAAACTAACACACCATTGTAAAGCAATTATACTCCAATAAAGATGTAAAAAAAAATTAAGAGGAAAAAAAAGAAAGGCATCTCTTTGTCATAGATGAGATGATTTAATATTGTTAAAATTAGAATACTCCCTAAATCAATCTACAAAGGTAACAAAATCCTTACTAAAATCTCAGGTGGCTTTTTTTGCAGAAATTGTTGAGATAATCACATAATTCAAGCGCTCAGAATAGACAAAACATTCTTGAAAAGGGGAAAGAAAGTGGGAGGAGTCACACTTCCCAATTTCACAAGTTATTACTCAGTGCATTAAGCAAGGCAGCATGGTACTATCATAAGACTAAACATAGAGACAAATGGAATAAAATTGAGATCTAGAAATAAACTCTTAAATTTATGGTTAACTGATTTTGATAAGGATGCCCAGACAATTCAATGGGGATGGAAGTTTTTTCAACAAATGATACTGGGTCAACTGGACATCCACATTCAAAGGAATAAAGTTAAACTTCTTTTTCAAACCTTATTAAAAAATTTACTCAAAATGGATCATAGGCATAAACAGAATAGCTAAAGTTATAAGCTTGATAGAAGAAAATGTAGAAGTAAATATTTGTGAACTTGGATTAGGTAATGGTTTCTTAAATAGGATATCAAACAGAAGCAACAACAGTAACAAAAAAAGGATAATTGGATCACACTAACACTAAAACCTTTGTGCTTAAAGGACATCATAATGAAAGTGAACATTCAACACACAGAATGAGAGAAAATGTTTACAAATTATATATCTGATAAGGGGATTTTATCTAATATATGTACATATATTAATATTTCCATCTCAATAATAAGCAGCAAAATAACCCAATTAAAGAAATAATGACAAATGATTTGAAAAGACATATTTCAAAAAGAAAATATATAAATGGTAAACATATAAAATATGTTGAACATCATTACTATTTAGATAACACAAATCGAAATGACTTCACATGCATTAAGTGGCTATGATTCAAAAAGACAGATTGTGAAAACGGTTGGTAAGGATATGAGGAAATTGATACCTTTATACATTTGTAATTAGAATGTAAAAGGGTACTGCTTTAGAACACATTTTGGAAGTTCCTCAAAAATGTTAAACAGAGTTATTATATGACCTAGCAATTCCACTCCTAAATAAGCATGCAAGAGAAATGCAAATATATATCCAATAAAAACTTAATATGAACGTTTATATTAATATTATTCATAGTGGCTCACATGTAGAAACTACCCAAATGTCCCCAAATCTGTTGCATGGGTAAATTTGGTACTGTATATTCATATAACATAATATTATTCAGCAATAAAGATGAAGCAATAATACATGCTACAGTGTGGATGAACCTTGAAAATGCTATGCTAAGTGAAAGAAGTAATAAAAAGCCATATACTGTAGGAAAACATTTCTATGAAATGTCCAGAAGAGGCAAATCTAGAAGGACAGAAATAAAATTAGTGAATGCTAAGGACTGGAGAGAAGGTTGAAAGGGGAATGACTGCTACTTGCTGCTTGTTTTTTTGTGAGATTTAACTCTTCTTAAGTTAAATGGTGGTGATAACTGTACAACTGTGTAATATACTATTACCATTAAATTGCACACTTTAAGTGATTGAATTTTATGGTATGTGAATTGTATGTCAATAAAGATGTTTTTAAAATAAATAAATAAATGCACTGTCATTTTGTGGAGTCCTGGAAGAGGACAAGTTGAATGCAGGGGAGCAGTGGGATGGATATTTCAGTAAATTGTTATTGGTTTTGCTTAGAAGAGTGATGCAAAAGAAACATTAAGTATCAAAGCTAAAATATTTGTTGATTAATGGGCTATGGGCATGAAGGTCACTAAGATAATACAGATAGCACTGCAATTTTTTTTTTTTTTTTGGCGGTACGCGGGCCTCTCACTGCTGTGGCCTCTCCCACTGCAGAGCACAGGCTCCGGATGCGCAGGCTCAGCGGCATAGCTCACGGGCCCAGCCGCTCCGCGGCATGTGGGGGGCACGAACCCGTGTCCCCTGCATCGGCAGGCGGACTCTCAACCACTGCGCCACCAGGGAAGCCCGCACTGCAATTCTTTAATGCTACTCTGACAGGCAGCAATCATATATCTATTAATAAAAATATTAGTTAACCCTATAATTATTATATTTATATGTACAATTCCAGCTTATGAGCACAAAATAAGGCATTCTTTAGATGTTCAGCACTATTTAAAATATCACATTGTTTCTATTTTCCTTACAGACTATCCACATAGACAGTGTTTCTTTGAGTCACAACCACAATACTTTTTGTTATATTAGAAAAAACATATTGAATATATACAATGAAATATTATTCAACCACGAAAAGAGGAAATCTTGCCATTTACAACAATATGGATGGATCTCTAGGGCATTATGCTAACTGAAATAAGACAGAGAAAGACAAATACCATATGATCTCACTTATATGTGGAATCCTCAAAAAATAAAATAAAATAAAAAATAATACAGCAACAACTGAATTCATAGATACAGAGAACAGAGGCAGTGGATTGGTGATGGATGAAATAGGTGAAGGCGGAAGGTAGTCCAAAGGTACAAACTTCCAGCTATAAAATAAATAAGTTCTGGGGATGTTATGTACAGCGTGGTGACTATAGTTATTAATACTGTACTGTATATTTGAAAGTTGCTAAGAGGGTAGATCTTAAAAGTTCTTGTAAAAATATTGTAACTCTGTGTGGTGATGGATGTTGACTAGACTTAATGTGATAAGTACTTCACAATATATGCAAACATCAAAGCATTATGCTGTATACCTGAAACTAATAAAATGTTATATGTCAATTATATCTTAATTAAAAAAAGAGCTACTGAAAAATATACTACGCATTGTAGAGAGTAAAACAACATATGGTTACAATTATTTCAAAAGAATATTTACAAGTGTTGACATTACTGATGGTAAGTCAAATTTTCTGCTAAGTGACACTCTACGCCAAAGCACGCTCAAAAATTTCTTTGTGTTAATCTCATCTCCAGGCAATACCAACCATCCACCACCCTTGAGGTGGTTGTTAACTATGGGTTACCAGCTACACATCAACTCTGAAAAATCCTTCATTCACTTGTGATAATAACTTCAAAGAAAGGAGAATGGGAATCCAAAACATCTACTATGACAAGCACCAGATGCTGCAAAATGCAGCATAAGCACAGGACAAAAGCATTCAATTTCACAGTCACGGAATAAAGTACAGTAAATCGCCCAGACAGCACATCAAAATGGCGCAGATTTTGCTTCCTCTCCCAGGATCAGCGGATGATTAAAGAGCATGGTCTCATAAAAGGCTCTTGCAAAAATTCAACTCGTATGTTTTTACTTCTTTTTAGTTGACATAAGAGTTATTTATCTTCTTAATTGTAATTTGTTAAAAGTCTTAATCATCAAAGCATATTGAGCATATTAATGAAAAGGTATTTCTCTCTGGTCAATTACTGTGGTATTCAGGGAGAATAAAAATGAGAGTTAGCAATATCAACTTTATAAACCAAATAGAGAGTGTATATAGCTTTCTCAACTTCAAGTTGAAGTTATTATTATTATGCTATTGTTGTTATTATTATTATCTTTCACCTGCCTCTAGCAGATTATTATAAGAAATAAAACCTGATGGAAGAACCACAGGGTAGGGCTCAGTTTGATTCACACACACACACACACACACACACACACACACACACACACATATACACACACACAAGTTATAATAAAAAATAAATCGGGACTTCCCTGGTGGCACAGTGGTTAAGAATCTGCCTGCCAATGCAGGGGACATGGGTTCGATCTCTGGTCCGGGAAGATCCCACATGTCACAGAGCAACTAAGCCCATGCGCTACAACTACTGAGTCTGCAAGCCACAACTACTGAGCCCACATGCTGCAACTACTGAAGCCCATGCGCCTAGAGCCCGTGCTCCGCAACAAGAGAAGCCACAGCAATAAGAAGTCTGCGCGCTGCAACGAAGAGTAGCCCCCGCTCGCCACAACTAGAGAAAGCCCACACGCAGCAGTGAAGACCCAACACAGCCAAAATAAATAATAAATAAATAAGTAAAATTTTTTTAAAATAATTTTTAAAAACTCACAGATAAGTTTCTATGTGTCAGGTACTATATTAAGTTCTGGGTTAAGAATGGCTAATACAACAATCATCAAGCAACTGAGAGTCTAGTAGGGAATTTAATGCATAAACAAATATCATATCTTGATGCTGGAGGCGTGCTCAGAAAGTTTCATGCGAAGTGCTGGGCATCTCCCCATCAGGAGTGATGGTTGTCAGGTAAGGATGCCTACAGAAGGGGATAACTCAGTTAAATTGTCCATGAATGAGGAGCAGTTAGCTTTAAAGACAAGTAAGATGAGGAGATAGGGCATTTCATGAAGTGAAAGTAACATGAACAAAAATAGAAATATCACACTACTGCTTGAGCAGTAGTGTGATATGTGTAGAGGGAAATTACAAGCAACCCAGCCTCATGGAATGGAGTGGAGAACAGTGAAGGCAGTAAAAGTTGTATCAAATCATACTCCAAGTTACATACAGTATCATAACCTGAATCCTAGTTCTGAAATTCCCAACATTTACTAATGTTGCTGGGCAAAAATTTTTAATCATTCTGAGATAACATCTAACCTTTCTTTCAAATTCCTATTGATTGAACTGAAAATGACAGTCTTCCCATAACAATCTAAGCCAAACTGCAGATGCCCTCTACAGGATTAAAACCAACAGGGACTTAGACTGTCATCAGACACTACCAAGAAGTGCTCTGCACATGCTAGTTTATAACATTTAGAGATAACATTTTTGATGTCCAGTTCCAAGGACTAAAGCCCTCGTACGTGAACAGATCATCTCATTTTTACTTGGAAAAACCCAGTTTTCTAATTCTATCTTCACTTATTAGCTCTATGCTTGTTAGCTCTCTGGTGGCTGTGATGATCTGCCTCAAGTACTAGGACATGAAACATTTAAATGTAATTTACCACAATACAGCTGAGTCAGAGTTTTGAGGGGGAGCCCATCACATATTTTTTAGGGTCTCCAATGATTCAACCCATTAATCTGGAAGACTTAACTGAGGGTAATATTTTACTTAATTTCTACAAATAAAAGCAATTTCCCCCCTCTCTTTCTTCTACCAGAAAAAAACATTAATTTAACAAATATATTGAGTACCAAAAACGTGTCAGGTACTGTTCTTGGTGCATGGAATACATCGTTGAGCAAAGTGTACAAAAGCTCTCACCATCTTTATTTTATATGCTAGTGGAAAGGGGAGGCAGAGACAGAAAATAAACAATAAAGGAAGTATTCCTGAATATTATGCTATTTTGCTATCATAAAACCCCATTTGATTCTTTTGATATGATTCTTCTCTATGACATTTTACCCTGAAATTCTTCATCTTTTTGCCAACCTCCATGATAGTTTCTCTTTTGTGGTATCTCTTGGGAGAGAGGCTGCTATTCCTTTTTTCTGTATCATCCAATGATACACAAAAAGCCCTTGGAAACAACAAGCAATTACAGGAAACCTAATATTATTTTGTCATGTGTTATCTTAACAATCTTAAAACATATATCCTCTATATTCTCATTTCCTACGTGCTCTGTCCAAACTACTTAGTATCATCACAATCAGGTTCTAGCTATATCATTTACTTCATTCCTCTACTCCTTGATTGTAATCACATTGGAACACCCAGAATTATCTGAACATGATATCCACATCTTTGGCTCACTCCTGTACGTCATACAACTTAACATTCCATCCTCTGCTGCTGTTGAATTTTTAGTAGTCCAGTTGTCATTTTCTCTGGGAAATGTGTTTTCATTTTCCTTACATTTCACTGATTGATCATTCCTCACTATGCAAACAATTTTGGAAAATATATTATTTTTAAAATATTCACTTTATTTCACACATTCACATCTTATCAATGAGCAAAACATACAAAACCCATTGACTTTCCATCTTTACCATTATCTAAGCACTGTTACATCTTGCTTGGACAACAGTAATAGTCTCCCTGCTTCTTCAACAATTCATACATCCCCTACCAGCTGTCAGAATTATCTTTGTAGAATTTAAACCAATCACTTCACTCCCAGTTTTAAAGTCCTTTAGTAACCTCCATTGGAAATTGGGTTAAAATCTGTCATTCTAAAGCTCTGTCTGATGTGCCCACCCCACTTTATTTCACCATCACTTGTTCTGCCTCAGTCACACTAGACTTATTTTCCTCCCTGAAGACAATGGGTTTATTCTTGTCTTAGGCCCTTTGTACTAAGGCTTCTGTTAGGATGCTCTTGTCACTGTTAGTCGCTTGGTTGGCTCCCTTTGTCATTCAGGTATCAGCCAAGCATTGTGTCCACAAAGAAGCCTTCCAAAACTGCATGATCTAGATTCTGATAT
This sequence comes from Tursiops truncatus, assembly GCF_011762595.2. Classification (NCBI taxonomy): domain Eukaryota; kingdom Metazoa; phylum Chordata; class Mammalia; order Artiodactyla; family Delphinidae; genus Tursiops; species Tursiops truncatus. Next base: position 18,784,790 of record NC_047036.1, read on the forward strand.
TTTAAATTTTATTTTTATTGATTTATCTGTTTCCTCACACGAAAGTATAAACCAGGAGAGAGAGCTTTTCTCAGCCCTGTTCATTGCTGTTACTCTAGTGCCTTGAATAATGCCTGACATGGGAAAAACTCAGTATGTGTTTTTGATGAATGAACGGATCTTATTTATCTATATAGCAATCTCTCCTCCAAGGCCAGGAACAAATGTGGCCTCCATCTTTGTAGCCGAACTCTATGCAGAGGATCTGGGAAGCAGTAAGATCTAAATATTTGTCAGATAACTATCCAAGTAAACTTACTGTTTACAAGAGAAAAAGACAGTATATCATTTACCAGTATTACACCTGTAGTAGACCAAAATAACCCAAATAATTTCAAATTCTTTTCTACAGAGACGATAGCTTGTAGTTTATATTTATCCCATTCAAAAATGAAATATTATATGAAAAAATAAGTTCTTTAACATTCACAGCTTACTCTAGACATAAATGATATATTAATATTTCATGTCCTTAGGCAACTAAAAGGACACAGTTTGCTCATTGGCAGGAGGACAAAGCATTTGCGGCAGCTTCTTTAAGAAGCATGATCTCTAAGTCTTCTGCTTCATTTGCATTGATTCTCTGTGATTCATAAACTTTCTCTTCCCCATGACCTTGGGATGACATTTCTATGAAAAAAAAAAAAAGTCAAATGGGTTTAGGAGTGAAATCCCTGACCTTGGTATTAAAAAAAGGTAGATGGCTCATAAAAGAATAAAGTTCATGATATTTATAGTACCCAGTTAATCTTATTTGTGAGCATTATAACTGTGAAAATGAGAATGCCAGAAATGTAAGTTGTAGCAATAAGGGAGTTAGTCGAAAGACTTAATCAAAAAATGATCATTTTGTTATATATTTTTAGAAGAATTTTTGTAAGGAATGTGGTTTGCTAAGATTTATATTATCAAGTATTGTTTTTAAGGGTCACTATAAAACATCTATTTACTAAACTTTCTAAAGATAAGGAGAAACAATTATATAAAAATAAGTACAGATAAAAATTCTACATTGAAAGGGATAATTTAATGATTTTACACAATCTAATGTCATCCTTACCTTACTATTCAAGTTTTTCGCTCTAGAATTGACTTTTCTTTCTGTTACTGTGCAAGTGAACGGGGCTGTCATTGGAATTTATGTCCAGGATGCCCCATAGTTCCCAGAGGTAAAAACGGAAAAATGAATCACTTTACTTCACAATGTGCCTATGAAGCTTTTGTATTGATGCTTAAATCAAATTAAAGTAAGGTCACAGAGATACCTGACTCTCCCAGCATTAAAAAAAAAAAGTACAAGGGAGATTGAAAGGGACTGCAAATATTTAATAATATTAAGACTTGATGAAATAGATGTAGTGTTTAATGGCAACTCCCAATCGTTTCCTCAGCCCATAAGTCTATACTGTAATAACGTCGATTGTTCGTTCTGGGAAGTCATCTGGTTTCACATTACTGTCTACTTACTATCCTGATTTACTTTTTTTAGGTCCCAACTGAGCTCCTGAATCTTGTGTGATCCACCTATCATTGATTAAAAGAGAGCTTCCTTTTGCTGCAAACACTATACTTCAATGATTCAGTAAAATAACTCATACGAAATGAAAAGAGAATTACTCTGAATCTCTTCTAGCCTTTTTCATAATGACATTTTTTGGATACTTACATGTGAATATACAAGAAATCTAGGTTCTATTTGGCAAGGAATATGGGGCAATATCATGCCCAAACTTATGCAGCACATTCTTGATGATGTCGTAGACAAACAAGTTAATGCTCAGTCCTTGCATAAAGAATTAAAGTTGAGCACATTAAGCATTCTAAGAATTGAAACAGCTTCCGCAAGCTTGTGAAAGGAAATAGATGAGACAGAGAAATACACTAAAACAGCTTCTGGGTTTAAAGGAAGCAGTAGACTGCCCTGCCCAGAGAGATACATTTTATAACAAAGTCAAGGAGATGACACACATATGTCTTTAGGCACTCATTGATTAAAACAAAAAATAATGAATTATGGGAGCAGAAAAAATGCCCATAAAATAAGAATGTGCTTTCTTGTCTTTTTTCCCCGATGGAAGAATGGGGTAAGTGGGAAACAACTACTGAAAATGAATGAATCATCAGCTAATCAATCATTCATTCTGTTAGTTCTTACACGTGCCCTAAGAATTAAGCGGTAGGTTAGCACTCAGGCTTAAACTGAGTATGGTTTCAACTCCTGAAGAATAACCACATGGGCAATAAGAAGTTCTGAGTTATAACCATGCTCTTACTGTGATTAGCTATGTAGCTAATTTAACCCATTACTCAGCCATCTGGGCCTCACTTTCCACATTCCCAAGGAGGGGATTAACTATTTGATTTAAAAAGTATCTTCCAGCAACAGAATGCTAAACCTTATGGGATAATTGCTCTCCTTTGATTCTTAGCACACTAACAATAAAGCAAATATTAGTGCAACATTAGAGATTTTTAAAAAACCTGAAATATTCATAGACGGGGCTCAGGTCACAAGACTAGTTAGTGACATGAATGCAAGACAGTACAATCCTACTAAATTCCAGTTACGTGGCTGGGCACTGCACTAAAATTTAAGAAATAGTATTTCTTTGCCAGATGCATTTAGAGTACACTGCATATGGAATTACCATAATATTCTTGACCCAGGTTAGTTTTTACTCTTAACAAAATATATAACACTTTTAAAACTAGTCACACACTCAGTTTAGTATTACAAGTAATCGATCAGTTAGGAGAAGTCATACACTAATTTTCTGAAACTAATAATTCATAAACTGCTCTGAAGATTTTGCCTTTTCAATTAACCTAAGAGACAATTCCAAAAAAATATATTTCAAGTAAAGGAAGCATTACCAGGGGATAACTTCATCACACAAATAATGTAAAGACTGTCATTCACTTTAAAGTATAAAGATATGGATTCCTGAGTCAAACTGCCTAACTTAGAACCTTAGCTCTCCCACATTCCACTGTGTGACTAATTTTGGACAAGTTAATTATCTTCTTTGTATCCCAGGATCCCTGTCAGTAAAATGGGGAAAATAATAATGTTACCTCATGCAGGTAGTGACTGGTGCAACTAAAATTCAGTAATAGTATATATTATTAATATTTAAATATTATAACATATTCCAGTATGAAAACATTTTTATTTCATTCTCTATAATAATTTAGTTCTGTTTTAGTCTGCTTGGGCTACCATAACAAAGTATCATGCACTAGATGGCGTAAACAACAGAAGTGTATTTCTCAGAGTTCTGGAGGCTGAGAAATCCACAGTCTAGGTGCCAGTATGGTTGTTTCCAGGGAAAGCTCTCTTTCTGGTTTATAGATGTCTGCCTTCTCCCTGTGTCCTTACATGGCAAGGAAAGAGAGCTAGTGATCTGGAGCTCACTCCTCTTATGAGGACACCAGTTCTGTCGAATTAGATCCCCATCCTTATGATCTCATTTAACCTTAATCACTTCCTAAAGGCCATATGTTTAAAGATAGTCACACTGAGAGTTAGGGTTCCAATGTATGAATTTGGGAGAGACACAATTCAGGCCATATCAAGTTCCCACTAAATTTTCTATTGCTGATATCATTTTCCATTATAGTTATAATATTAATTTGTCAACTACTTTTGAACTAATATACTATCAAAATTCTTTCCTAGGCAATTCCTGAACTCATATTTCTATAGAAGGTCTTACTTAATATTGCCATTGATATATTTATTTAATTTTTATTGGAGTATAATTGATTTACAATGTTGTGTTAGTTTCAGGTGTACAGCAAAGTGAATCAGTTATACACATACATATATCCACTCTTTTTTAGATTCTTTTCCCATATAGGCCATTACAGAGTATTGAGTAGAGTTCCATGTGCTGTACAGTAGGTACTTATTAGTTACCTATTTTATATATAGTAGCGTGTATATATCATATAGTGCCTTTTAAATGTCTTCTTTCTTCTAAATTGAAAGTGAGCCAATATTCTTTTTTTTTTTTTGAAGAATATACTTTGGTTTAAGTACATCACAATCTCTGATTAATCGACATTTTTGAAAGCTCATTTGTAACGCTGAATTCTTAACTAAACATTTGTGAATTGCCAGTAATTCACTTTATTATAATTTGAAGTAGTTCTTAAGAAGCTTATTTTACCTGCCACTGTAATGTAGAAACAGAAGATAAATTCTGACAAAGGCTGATGCAAGTTGACAATTTTGGCTTCCGTATAACTGTTCGCCTAAAATCTAGAATTATATGATAGAAATAGTAGTGTAGCAGCTGACCTTTAACCATATCTGAATTAGCTAAATATAGTATAATATGTCACAAATCTTCAAAGCCAAGTTCAATCCAAATTTTCCTAGACTCCATTATGTATATGAATGCGGTTACTTTTAAAACTGAAATTTAATAAGCACATTTCATCCACTTGCTGCTCAGAACTTCTGGTCTCCTAGAAGCACACCTTCCAACAAGTGTCCCTGGGCTTTTAGCAAATCAGATACGTCAAACTTAAATATCACAGTTCCTCAGCCAGTGATTTCTTCAGCTGCTTATCCACCATCATACTCAGTCCTACTGTTTCATAAAATAGAGATTTGATGTCCTTAAGAACACATAACAATATCTAGTATAGTGATTTACAGATTAAGTAGGAAAATTCACATACATCTCTTGGTAAGCTCTGCTACCTTACAACCAAAACAAGCATCAAAGGAACCGGACACCAGACACAGTTGACTTCCAGCAACTTCGCTCTGCCCTGGTGATTTTGGTTTGATGCTCTTTCAAGCTCACTGTTTTGGGCTTAGAAATTTATCTGGATTATCGTTTAGGAGTTCCCTTGGGTCCCTACCAATGCCTTTTCACAATACTTCCTAGTCGTTTTTTCACACACGCTCAAGTACAACTGAAACCTGGCAGTTTGATTTCATTTCACGTAGACATAAGTATGGGGTATACAGTTTGGACCAAACACAATGGTTGAGGTGTTCAAAGACCAAGTTTATAATATGGAGTCGTTTTTTGACGGGCTTATTGTATCCACCATTTCAATGCACTGATTGCTATTTATACAATACTAAAGGGTAAATTCTGACAATTTTCTTTCATCCTTCACAAAGTTACATAACATATCCATGATAGTTGTCACATTTTAAAATGAGACTTTTTTTGTTTTTCTGTCAATTACTTTAGCTTAACAAAAAAATCTATGAGTCAGAAAAAGACGAAAGTGAAAATACTGGAGTTTAGCAGCATAAATATATTTCAAAGGAATGCCAATTATAAAAATATGACCTTTTTAATCTCCAAAGTGAAAATTTTACCTAATTACAAAATGATTCTAAAAGGATGAAATAATCCCAGACGATGAAGGACAAGGAGAAAAGAGATTGTCAAAGAAGCTTAAGAGGTGAAATGAGGACTAGGGTCTTAGATATGAAATCCCCATCATAAAAATGTTAAGTACCTTTATTAACTGCCCACAATGCACCAGGCACTGTGCCAGGCTGTGAATCCAATATTTCCAGTGTTTACAACAACCATTATTAGGAATAGGCTTTGTTACTTTCCCTTTACAGATGAACTGGCTGAGCCAATGAAAGTTCAGATGATGGTCCAAGGCTAGGCAGAAGTCTGACTCAGATGCATGTTTCCCTTTGCCAATGCCAATTTCCTTTCCATGCGCTGTGGTACCATACATGTGAGGGTGGGAGACAGAGAAATTCATATTTCTTCACATGATAACCCAAATGGGTACAGTAGGGAAGAAGGGACGAGAACAGCAGGAAAGCAATTGGGTGTTATCGTAACCATCACCATCTAGCATCATAAAAAATTATGGTCTCAAAGATAAGAAATCCCACATGTCTTTTAAGCAGGTTGGTATTTGACTGCATAATGTGATATTATCGTTCTTCAAGTAACAGCTAAAAACAAAACTAGACTTATTTGAAAACAACATAAAAAAGAATGAAATAATGCCATTTGCAGAAACATGGACGGACCGAGAGATTATCATACTAAGTGAAGTAAGGCAGACACAGAAAGACAACTATCATATATCACTTATATGTGGAATCTAATAAAATGATACAAATGAACTTATTTACAAAACAGAAACAGACTCACAGACATAGAAAACTTATGGTTACCAAAGGGGAAAGGTGGAGGGAGGGATAAATTAGGAATCTGGAAGTAACACAAACAACAAGGACCTACTGTATAGCACAGGGACCTATTATAATATTTTGAAATAACCTATGTGGAAAAAGAATCTGAAAAAGAATATATATATATATATATATATATATATGTGCCTGTGTGTGTATATATATATATATATACACACACACACACAGGCACACACATATATATATATATACACACACACACACACACACAAAAAAAAAAAACTGAATCACTTTGCTGTACACCTGAAACTATCACAATATTGTTAACTATACTTCAGTAAAAATAAATAAAATTTAAGAAAACAATATAACAATGTCAAAGTATAAGGAGTATACATATCAAGAATTGATGATGGTACAAGTTTGCTACAATCACTTAGGAAACGTTTTTTGGCATGACCCAGTGAAACTGAAGAGGAATCCTATGATAAAACCCAGACATCCACTTCTAGACAACCTCAATTCTCACCAGGAATATTACAAGACTGCTTATAGTAGTGCTGTTTTAATGTATAAGTAAATGTATACACACAACACACACAAATCATGTTATATATTCACTTAGCTTATTTTAGTGCATACATGTGTATATGTGTGTATCTATATAACATAGATTAATGTCAAGAAAAATGTATAAATTAAATCATAGAAGAATACTTTTAGTATGACTCCAGTTATATAAAGGTTAAAACCAGAGAAAAGTAAACCGTATATTGCTTAGTGATATACCCACCTGTCTGATACAATTATAAAGAACTGCTAAAAATGATTCATAAAACATTCAGGATTAGTGCTTACCACTGAGAGGAGACAGGAAAGTAAAGTCTTGGTAAAGACGAGCACAGCGACCCACAAAGGAAGGATTTGTTTTATTTCCTAAGCTTGATGCTGGTTATATGCCGGTTCCTTTTATTATGCTTTAAGCTACATATAACATGTCTAGTCTTTAAATGCATATTTGGTGATGGCATTATATAAGCAAGCAATAAAGCAGTGCTTAGAAATAGCGATATTTAGACTGAATATTTGAGAGTAATCACCATCCCCTTTCAAAGGCCAACTGTTCCCAATTCCTTACTCCTTTAGAAATGTTCTTTGCACACAAAATTATATGTACACATTTTCAAGAGAATAATTAAAAAGATAATATAATTTCCACAGACATGTAGAAGCTGGAGGGAAAGGAACGCTCTGCTCATTAAGCACTGTACTATGTTTTCCAAGGAGGTTTGTGCCTGTTAACTTCATTTTGTGCCCTGCATTCATGAGAGACAGATGACAAGTATGAGATGATCTGGGGTAATGAAGCATCACTCTGCATGCTACCCATCACAGAGCCACTTTACAACATCAATATCAGAAGCTACTGAGAAGGGAAAGGACAGCTTCTTTTAGGTTATCAGCCACTGCAAGTGGGTTCTGTGCAGAACTAGTGCTGTGGCGTTAACCTATTTGAACGACAGTCTTTCCACTCTGTAGTGAGAGTCCTTCATGGAAACAGATGAGGAGAGACAACTGTTAATATCCATATTACATTTTTATTGTTATTATTACCATTAAGATTTGTGTTTGGATCTCTGTACTTAATACCATAAAAGTCTTTATAGAGCAGAAAATTCCAATTATAAGACAAAATCCTCAAAGTATAGGGAGAGGGACTTAGCCTGTTTATATCATCAAGTGCCTCCGACTCAAAGTATTTTTAAAACATGATGAAAGATGGCTTTGAAAGCACATTGCACTCGAAGTGAGAGACTAGCTCCCCTCTTTCAAATCTTAAGTGTTACCTTCTCAGCCTTCCCTGACAGCTCTGTTTATCACTGTCAACTGCCTCTCTCCACCCAAACCCTACACTTTTATATCCCTTCTCTGCTTGATTTTATTTTTCCTATTTAAAATGCCAGGTGGCTATGTGGTACAGGGTTCCTTTCTGGGCCAAAGAACATATTCTAAAATTGATTGTGTTTATAGATGCACAACTTTGTGAGTATACTAAAGTCCACTGAATTGCTTTTAAATGGTACTTGGACATGTTTCAATGTACACTTTTAAGTGAATTGTATGGTATGCCGATTATATCTTCATAAAACTGCTTTAAAAAATTACGCAGGAGAAAACCTCTCCAAGGTCTAAGTTCCAAGTTACGAGGATCATAGGGGAGTTCTCTAACACTGAAGCATAAGCATCTTAGTCTGTTTGGGATGTGATAACAAAAATACCATAGACTGGATGGCTTAAACAACAAACAATTATTTCTCATAGTTCTGGAGGCTGGGTAGTCCAAGATCAAAGAAGCAGCACATCCAGTGTCTGGTGAAGGACACCCCTCCTGGGTTCTCCTTGTATCCTTACTCGGAGGAAGGAAAGAACGGTAAAAAGTTCTCTAGTGTCTTTTCTTAATAAAAGCACCAATCCCGACCCCTCCAAACTTATGATTTAATTACCTCCCAAAGGCTTCCACTCCAAATGCCATCACATTAGGGACTTGGGTTTCAACCCATGCAACCGATTGCCATACAAACACTTCAGTCTATAGCAATCTGATTCTAGAAACTAATGAACAAGTAGAGATACAACAGTGAAGATAAAATGCAGTCCAGATATTGCAGATGATTAAAATCAAGGCTCTGAATGACTGTTGGATACTTATAGGATGAAATTCAAATACATAAAAACCAGGAAACAGAGATTAAAATGTGAAATATGGTCAAGGTAATGAACACAGGCAGGATGTAACAGATATTCTGAGACAAGATGGTAACAATGTAATAATATAGTGAGGACTTAGAGTGAGAGTGAGTACATGGGTGGAATTCTTAATGTAAATGATCTTCTGCACTATATTTAAGAGATGATAATGATAATAATAATAACATATAACATAAAACAATGGAGCATAACAGTAATCAACGCTAGTCTATTCCAGAGTTAAAATCACATGTGATATATTAAAAAAGGAGCCTTCTTCTTGACACTCTTTAGCTCACTGTTATCAAAGAGAAAGAGAAGTGTATCACCAGATCCATCAGTCGAACTGGATGATATACTCTAGAACCATTTCTTGAATTATGGGGCAGCATTCTGAGTAGCTACATTTCAGATCAATTCTTTTTAAACAACTTCAAATGATTCTGTATAACCTACCTTGCCTTTTCCACTTCCTCTTCCCTCACCATTTTTTTATAATTTCATCTTGCGGTTAATTCCTAAAATGCATTAAAGAATGCAGTAAAAATTAAATTTCATTAGATTTAATTTTTAAACTTTGCATTTCTGCAAAGTTTAAAAATTAAAATTATATAGCTGATATTAAATATAGGATTTCAAAACTAAAAATCAGAAAAAAATCAGGTTTATATTTAGTCAAAATATTTGTTTGAATATATGCAAGTGTTCCTCCAAAATGTCTGTTTTTGCAAGGAATAATTAGATCAACTGCTTCAGGTGGGGAAAGAGATTCCAAGAGGTTCAGGTAGTGAAAGATGATCATATGCAAAATAACCAGTGAGAAATTTAAGTCTTCCTGAAAGCGACCTATAAATTTCTGTAGGTGAGAACACTGAGACTAGCTGTTTCATGATAGAAGCGGCCAGGGGAAGGAGGCTGAAGCGCTGTATGCCCAAAGAAAAATAAGAGTAGAACTAAACAGTAGATGGAAATTTTATAGGAAACACGCTGCAAGGTACTCACTTCCTATAAACCCACAAATAGTCAGAAATTAGGGCTTAATTGTAGATATTATAAAAAATGTTTTAATTAAATAATACAATTAGTCTGGTCCGTATATTTCTCTGTGCAACTTAGATTTAAAAATCAGATATTTCTATAACCTTTTGCTAGTTGGAGGGAAAAAAAGCTGAGTTCAAATTGGATATTTCTTTTTAGAAATGCATTCAAGATAGGCCAACTGCTTGAACAATGTGTAAAAGATATGAATGGGCAATACACAAAAAGAAAATTTCCGAATGGCCAATGAGCATATGAAAATGTGTCCAACATCACTGAATCATCAGGAAAATGCAAATCAAAATACAAGAAGATATTATTATATGACCACAAGTGTAGCCTGATATTAAAAGTTTTAAAAAACACTGTCAATATCAAATGTTAGTAAATACGTGAATAACTGGAACTCACATACATTGTTAACAGGAGTGTAAAGTGATTAAAAAAAAAAAAGCACTTTAAAAAATGTTTGATGGTATCTATCAAAACTAACCATACGCCTAACCTATGACCCAGCAATTCTATTCCTAGTATAAACCCAAGGAGAACTCAGTGCATATGTGCCCAAATAATACATACATAAAAATGTTCATAGAATTTTATTTACAATTGACAAAACTAAAAATAACCAAAATATCCATTAATAGTAGACTTAGTACATACATCGTTATATTATTAAACAACTAATTACTACATAGCAATAAAACACACTATTTCCAGGTTAAACAACATAGATGAAATTGTTAAGTGAAAGTACCAGAGAGAAAAGATGATGGACTTTGTATTTCATTTACTTGAAATTTTTAAAAAACTGGACAAAAACAAAATCAGAATAATGATTATAGTGGATAGAGGGGTGTATGCAAAGCTTGCCTAGAAAGGGCAACGTGGTGTGCTTCAAAGGTGTTAGCAGCTCTGTACCATAATCTGGAGACTGATTACATGAGTTTATACCTATGTAACAATCATCAAAATTTCACTTAGGTTTTGTGTGCTTTATCGTATATTACTGTTATCAAGGGACACCTTGATAACAGTAAACACACAAAGAAACAAACGCTTTTAAGGCACAGAAATCATTGGTATCATTGGTTCTTCTTGTGTCACACAATTTTACATTACTTGCTGCTGAATCCCTCTGGGGCTTTCAGTTAATTACCATAGGTACATGAGTTTTTATTACTCTATTATTCACAGTATTATGATTTAACTAGTCCTCATTTTAAAACTAATTTTATGTAAGAATTATCACCAACAAATGAATTATATTTCTAAATGTATTTCATAATACCTTATAGCAGAATCTCCCAAAGTATAAGCTCAAATTTATTCAAAGTAAAGCAAGTTAAAAATGAGGAAGAAATAAAACAATAAATTAAGCATAAAGAGTAACGATATTTGATAAAAAAGCAAGAAACATTATGCCCAATTTTTCTCTTAACTTGTCCCTCAAGTACAATGATTTTTGGATCAAAAAGAAAGGATATTGATTAAACATAATTTTGAAGATCATTTATCACTTACAAATTAGAAAAACCATCAAGGAAAGCTCATGAAGTCCCAGGAACTGAAAGAGCACCCAGTTTCTTTAAATAAACTGGAAACTCCTGGTCTGAAAACAACAAACATACAACATTGATCTATCTTGATAGATTTCATTTCTATAATAAAGTTGTCAAGAAGGTAATTGGCTGAACGTGAGAATGGGGAAGAAAGAACTGGAAATTTCAGAAGAATAAAGAAGGTGTGATACAGTTGTCCAGAGGGGAGAAGACGACATGGAAATATTGGATAATTGCTGGGCAGCGTTATATGTGCCGCTGAAATTTATAAAATTGCATAAGACATATGAAGAGACATTTTATGTGTATCCATTCACTTATACATACATGGATTGGATATTTTAGTACATAGTAGGACTAAATTATGATTAGAATTTAATGTGGCTGCCAAAAGAGCTAACCTTTTCTTCAGCTGCCATAATCAGAAGTACAGTTATCCAGAATTCAAGCAACAACGTATTTCATTCAAGTTGGTACCATGCTTTAAAAGAAGATTTAGGCTCTTTCCGAAGGAGGCAGAGAAATAGCAACATATGCTACATTAATACAGCAATAGGTGCTGTAAGTATGGAAACAACGGAGAAATCGTTTTAGATTCAAAAGTAATAGAATTAGTACAAGCTACTTTCCCATAAGTCCATATGTTAATACAATTTCAAGGAATAAAATATGCTGAGTTGAGAAGCACAATAGAGATCATTTAGTGAAAATTTCCACTCAAAACAGGGAGCTGTGACTCTGGAAAAAAGAGCACTAGATTAGGAAGGATAATCTCAACTGGTCTGCAATTTATGCCTCAAGTAACAAAAGGAATTATCTCTTCATCTTCCTTGTTATCTGCCCCAGTGAGTAGTCGGTTGTGTTTCCCAATAAACAAATAAATGAAAACTCCTGAATCACTGGATAATATCCCTGTATCTAGTATCTTGTTGCTGTTGGTTTTTCCTCATTTAAAAATAGGACAATACAAATGTCTTTACCTACCTTGTAGATCTGTGAGAACACTGTCGATGGTAAAACATTTGTATAAATGTCATTTCTAAAGATAAAATCATAATTTTGCACTCTACACTGTTTTACTTCACTAGTAAAAGATTTAGGCTCCTTCCCTTAAGATCTTAATAATATTTGGAGGTCATGTGAATGAAAATCTTTTGTATTACAGCTTAGCGAATAAAATTTTATAGCTACTAACAAGAACTTGAAACGCTTAGGAAATTTCCAGAATCTCCTGTTTACATTCAAAATTCCTTACTAATTTGCTTTCCATGAGTTTTTTTTCCATATATTAAGTGTAATTTTTTCTTTTTTTTTTAAAAGCTACAAAACTGTATTCTTTGTCTCCATAATGAATTCTGAGGTGTGATAAGTTACTTTGCTACTGTTCAGACCTAAATTAGGCTTAAAAAAGTTAGACATAGACATGTAAACAACAGAAGCACAGCGATAAGTGATATTCTAGATATCCTTTAGTGCAGGAGACTCCCTAAGGGAGCATGCTCCTATTTCATGATTGCTTGCTTACTTGTGGGTTAATCAAGAGTAAGGGAGCCCTTGCTGAACATATTTTTTTTATTGGCACTGCCCTTCTATTTATGTCCCTGAATCAGGTGTTCTGAATCATTGAGATAGAGCAAAAATACCTTGTCTATATACTCATTTTGCATATGTAATTTTAGTCTAGGATTTTAATACAAAAATTTGCATATTCTCTTGTGTAGCATGTGCATGGGAAGTTGATAGCTGTTTACATTCAATGGAATTTACAATTCTGACTAAAAGAGAGCATGCTAAGAAATCATCTATAATAAAACAAGTGTTCTTATTCTGGAAGAAATAAAGCAACCCTCACCAATCTTTCATTTTAGTTTATGCTTGTTTTGAATGCAATGCAAAGGCAGCACATAGGGGGCTTCCCTGGTGGCACAGTGGTTGAGAGTCCGCCTGCCGATGCAGGGGACACGGGTTCGTGCCCCAGTCTGGGAAGATCCCACATGCCGCGGAGTGGCTGGGCCCGTGAGCCATGGCCGCTGAGCCTGCGCGTCCGGAGCCAGTGCTCCGCAACGGGAGAGGCCACAGCAGTGAGAGGCCCGGGTGCCGCAAAAAAAAAAAAAAAAAAAAAAAAAAAAAAGGCAGCACATAGGATAATCCCAGCTGGTCATAGTCTCTAAGAAAGAAGACATCCTCCAACATAAGAAAAAAAATCATTATGTCTCAAGAATTCTATTGAATCTTTATTGCTCAACCCCTTAATAAAACTCCTTACTTGCTCTGTCAAGATCTGCTGAATGAGGCAGAGCCAGAGATAAACCAAAAAATCTTGCAGTGTAGCAAAAGTGAGAACTGCTTTCTTCCATAAATTAGACACATTTCACTGAAGAAAACCGTCTTCCATGATACTATTATTTCCTCTGAAGCAAAGGCTTATGAGAGGTGATTATTTCATATTTTTCATTCAGAGTTCAACAGTTCAAATATCTGTATTAATAACATCATCAATTGGGGTAATATGTGACTCTATCTAGCTTCTTTAGTAACCAATGAGGAAATTTTCACATTAGGTCCTGAAATTAAAACATCAGTGGGGATAAAAATGGGATGGTGGTGGACTTAAAGAAAGATATCCATCTGTATTTCATTATGAAATAAATTTTTTCCACATGTTGAATGGAACATACCTCAGTGACATTTTAACTGTATAGTAATTTATTGCTGGCCAGAATCTAATCCAGTGTAAATTTAAAAAAAAAAAAAAAAAAAAAAAGAAAATAAATGGGTTCATATTTTATTTTTTCATGCTTCAAAGAAAGGAAATTGATGATGTCAATATTAGATTCATTTCTCGATGGACATTTAGGCTGCTTCCATGTCCTGGCTATTGTAAATAGTGCTGCAATGAATGCTGGGGTGCATGTGTATTTTTAAATTATGGTTTTCTCAGGGTATACGCCCAGTAGTGGGATTGTTGGGTCATACGGTAGTTCTATTTTTAGTTTTTTAAGGAACCTCTATACTGTTCTCCATAGTGGCTGCATCAATGTACATTCCCATCAACAGTGCAGGAGGGTTCCCTTTGCTGTACAGTAGAAACTGGCACAATGCTGTGGAGCAACTATACCCCAATAAAAACAAAAACAATGATAAATTGATCCTAGAACAGTATCTGTTACATAAGAGGTGATACATATGTGTTTGAAGTTATTATTATCCTTCAGTAAAAAGAATAAACATAAAAAATACTAGACTTATCTCTCAAAAACATTGAAAAAGATGGAGATCTTTGGAATGCATTTTACAATCACTGACATCAGAACTGGATAAGCAAGGCAAGCACATATTTATGTGCAAATACACAGACACTACAGACATGAATACAGCAAAATGTATTTAGGAAAGATGCTGTATTCCAGGGTTACTCTAACTTCAAAGCTTGTTTTAGGCCAACCATTCATTGCTATGCACTGGTAGTTAAGTTACGGAGAAGAATGTATAACGGGATGAGAATTCACACTCCTTTCTATATAAAACTTCAACTCGGTTTCTTATTTGGAGATTGATACCCGACTGGCATAAATTATCACTTTGAATTCTCTCACATCAGTGGGCTATGTTAGAAATTAAACATATTTGCCAAAACAGATATTAACTGATTTTGTCTGAGCACCATGTACCAAGACACTAGGTATTCTAAGGTAATACTTGCATTGGGAAAATAATGTTACAAACCAGAAAAAAAAAAATCCAACAAAAATGTAGCCAATTTGTTTGCTAACTCAGAAAAGTACTGAGAGGGAATTTTTCTCCTTCAGAATCCAATACTATTGATACTTTTCACATTAATTCACTGTTTCATTAATTGCCTTAATTTTTTAAACATATTTTGTACCTCATTCACTCATGGATTTAAATAAAATGTTTCCATTTAAATATTTTAAAACATGAGGTTTTAATTAATACCACTGGTTTTCAGTGGCCCTTTAAAAATTAAATGTGATTTTGATTCAGTAATAAACTTTTAAAATGCATTGACTGAATTTCTTTCCAGAAGGAAAAAACAAACATATAAACAAAAACCAACAAGCTCCAAGTTTTCATTACTTTACTTTAAGGAACTGAGGAAGTCTGTTTGGGGAAACTTTCTAATTTCTCTGCAGACCTTGTATTAGAATTTGGATTTGCTTCCCAGTAGAGCCTGGTACTTCTATGTCCAATTAGAAGAGGCAAAGGAACCTTGTTTATACAAAGAGAAAGCTAATGAGATGAGATGGTACAATCAGCATGAATGCCGGGTCATTTCAGAGCTACAACTTCACAGCTCAATCTAATTCCTAACAAAGAATTAGCTGAAGTCAAGTGAGTATCCTGTACGGAATCAGCTTCTCTCCTGTTTGTCTTTTTATGAGCTGGGTTGAATGCTAGAAGTTTATTATCATTGCCTAACCCTCTTTTGAAAGCATCCACTTTGTTTTCCTTAAAGGTTTCACCAGGGATTATTCTATTTAGTGCTACTCCAATGAGGATTATTAGAAAATTCCCAAATAAACATTCTTTCTCAGTGCAGATAACATATTTGTTTAGGAAATACAGTAGTTCATTGCCAACTATGCAATAGTGAGGTGTTTTTTACCTTAAATATAAGTTAAGACAAATTTTGCCTTTGAATATGCCTAGTCATGGATTTTAAATCTTAAAATAATTTTAGAAACCATATAACCCCATTTCTCATGTTATAGATAAAGGAAACAAAATATAGAATTGGACCACCAAGCCATTTAGTATAAAAATACTGGCCAAAAATTTAGATTCCTAGAGTCCCAAAACAGACTCATTTCCACAATATGTGGACTCTCCCCGACATTTTCCCTAGACTTAATCACTAGTATTAGTAAATTGCTTCAGGTTACATAAGTAAGACATGAACATTCAAAAGAAAATTATATCTAGCAAGAATCATTAATTCACAGTTAAAGAGAGAATAAACTATAATACTACTTTTTTTCTTTTCACAAATATTTCTTTAGTCTGATCCTGAGTATGGATTGTGAAAAAAGCAGAAAAGCAACAAGGAATTAATTGCCCATATTAGTCCTCTGGTTTAAGGAATGAGAAATTATCTTTAAAATTTTAAATCTTATGTTTAAGGGACACTAAACCATGTCTTACCATCATCATCTAGAAGGAAATGATCACCTGGGCTCAGGGAAGGCCAGAGCCTTAGGGGATTAAGGCATTTGATACTAAGTTTTAATTGAAGGAAAGATAAATTCAGGGAGAGGAAGTGGTGTGCGGGGGGCTGCCTGGGAAATTTTACGGGAGAGAAACACATCGAGGGGAACTGAGGACTGGAATGTGTTTTTGTAGGAATGAAGATATACCAAGGAGACAGATGAAATAAAAGAGAAGGCAGAGATACAGTATCTTTATTTCAAGCCTAGGATGTCTGGAAGTGCGTGTAAAAGCAGTGGTGATGTAGCTGGTAAGAAGCACCAAGTGATAACGATGGAAACAAAAGTGAAAATAATTGAGAGAGTGGAGCGACAAGAGGAAGAAGTAACGGAAGAACCGAAGAGATTCATGATGCAGGAAATGGCAAGGGGATTTTCTTTATTTGAGGAGAGTTGGTTTTTGAGGCACGGGACCTGAACACAGAATGGAACACAAAGGTTGCAGCAGCTGTTCAGAACAAAGTCGAGTGCTACCGTGTCATCTATGACGAGAAAAAAAGAGCTACTACCCAGACATCACTGGATCATTTTTTCAAGAGAGTAGCTAGAATCAAATCCAGCAGGGAACCAGAACCTGTGCCATCAACGTCAGGCGTGAGTGACATTGCAACTTGCCCTCTGTCTCCTGTTGCTGACGATCCTTCAGCTCTACCCTCTCCCACCTCCTCTCCCCACTCCAGTCAGTAACTTCTTGCCTGTTCACTCGATGCCAGCCCCTGGATGCCAGCTGTTGTACTGTACTACTGTACTTTTCAAGGTACTGGACTGTAAGATTAAAAATGTTTTCTTTATTTTTTTGTTGTTTGCTTTTTATATATTATTTTTGTGAAAAGTATTATAAACTTACTACAGTACAGTACTATATAGACGATTGTGTTAGTTGGGTACCTAAGCTAACTTCGCTGAACATACGAACAAACTGGACTTAATGAACACGCTCTCAGAATGGAACTCAGTCATATGTAGGGGATTTACTGTATTTTGGCCAATACTCTGTTAAAAAATAAATCAAACTGCCGGGGAAAATAAATAACAGCAGTCAGTCTACACTAACACTTCATTTGTAGAGCAATGGCTTAAAGCCGGGATATAAATAGGTTATTTTGCTGTTGCTAATTAGTAGTAAACCTTAAAAAATAAGTTTTGATGACATTTGTTATCAGCTAATCCCTAAAGATGCAATTCTGGCACAGGATACCATACCTTTTCACTGGGAAGTGTTTGTCAATATGTTGCAATAGAATTGCTGGACAAAAAAAGAAAAACAACCCTGATGGCTGCCAATATTTATATAATTATAACTAGATAGGCAGTCATTTTTCCCCAAGAGTGAGAACACTCAGACTTTAAAACTCTTTGCAAGGCAGGAAAACGTCAACAACAAAAAACAACTTGGGGTACAGATGAACTGGTTTTCAAGGCAGAAATAGAAACACAGATGTAGAGAACAAACGTGGACACCAGGGGGGAAAGCCGGGGTTGGGGGGATGGTGTGATGAACTGGGAGATTGGGACTGACATATATACACTAATATGTAGAAAATAGATAACTAATTAAAAGTAACAAAAAACAACAATAAAAAAATATGTGGTATATATTTTAAAAAACTTGGTTTTTGCTCTAAATTTTACCAATTATAATCTCCTCTCACATTAATAAACAACAGGGAATTTACAATTACATTAACAATCCTGAAAATGTATCTATACACCTGGACTCAAGTTTTTACTCTGTGAACCTCGCCAGAGAAATTCTAAATATAGAAAAAAGGTTTTATGAAAAAATATGTTCATTTCAATTTTATAATAATATAAAACTGGAGATGACCTACAAAAAATTATAAATTACAGCATGTTGTAACTAAACTATGAGAACCAGTTAACAGGAAGTTAAGAGAAAGAAATTCATATTTCTCAGAGGATCATACATATACACCATACCTTTCATGCAGTCATTCCATCTCGTGCACAAAAGTCTCACATACTGCTCCCAAGGACCACCTAAGCATGAGTTTTTACATGTTACAGATGAGACGGCTAGTTCTCACAGTGATTAAAGACAAAGGCATGTAACCAGTAGTGATGAAACATTTATTTGTGACCACTTACCACACAGTGTGCTGCTCACTGTAGTAATTTGCTGATTGAGAACATTCAGTAAAATGACAGTTCATCACCTACTTAATGTAATAAAATCTCCACAGGCTTCTTTTAACTTTAGTGCATAATTCTGTTGAAGTCCTAATTTCATCCATATAGATTTTGGAGTCATACCTCATAAGCCATGCTATGTTATAAGAATAAATGCTTTTAACTCAGTCAAGAATTTAATATTATAATGTTAAACAAATTACAATCATACATGCCCAAATATCTTAGATATTGTTTGTGGAAGCCTGGTTGAAAGAAGACAAAAAAAAAAAAAAAAAAATACACGGAAAATTCTGTAGGAAAAAGGCAAGGGGTGGAGGGAGAGTGAGATACAGAGAAAGAGACTAAATTCAATCTCAACAATGATGGTAGGAGAATTAGAAATAACACAGGTAAAGTATACACAGGGTCAGGCCTATAAAATGTTATTTAAAAAGAATTGTTATTTGTTATTAAAGTTTTTGACTTTTAAGAATTATTCATTATAGCAAATTTCCAGAATAAAAAGGTTAACTCTATCACATTCAATTTTTTTTAAGTAGGTTTCTGGCTATTTAGTATTTTGTGAATAACACGATTACATATAGAACTACAAATTAATTGAGCAATTACTCATTTTGGTCATGTTTCAACGTTTTATAACTTGCTATATATTTTTTCCCTATGGACATTTTTTTCATAGAGCATTGTGAACTTGTGCAAGTCACATAAATAACCTGGCCTTTGGTGTCTCCATTTTTGAAGGAAGAAGGTAGAACTGTAGTACATAAAGTTGTTTTCAGTACACTTATCAACATATATTAACACAATGTTAAAAAGGCATTGAAGTATAATATAAATATTTAAGAGATTTTAATACTTCAACAATAAATTTTGAGTTTTTAATTCATCTAAATATATCTCTAACACACACAGGATGATCCCAGCATTTGCTCATAAACATTGATATCTGTTATTAATAATTTCCTTTTATCTGTGGAAACACAATATTTTTCTCAGCAATAGTAATAACAACAGTAATTGGGTGTTTACCACATTCTTCACTTAAATTTTCTCTTTGACCACCACCAACTGTGTAACATCCCTGTCTCTATTCCACTTATGAGAAAATCAAGCAATAGACAGCTTAAACAATTTCTCTAAGGTTATACAAGCACGTTGCAAACCTGGTAGTTCAAATAAGCGTTCTAGCCACTCTGCTGTGAATTTGGTAAGAATATCTTAGATTTTGTTTAAACAGATTTAACTTTAATGTAGCTCAGTGTTCATATGACAGGGCAGTATAACTCACAGAAGAGTTTCTTGGAACTCACAATGTGATTGCTGGAAATAAACCATGGCTTGCTGCACCACCATAATCCACTCGTCCACAGCTCCTGGCCACATCATAAGCCCACAAAAAGGATGTCTTCCTCTGTTCTTCTCAACATATTAATTGTATACACTGTTTGATTCAACCTGGTATTTCATTAATATTTCTTATCTCAGAAAATGGAACTGCTACAAATGTAATTTTACAGGTCATGCACTTGGCACAAGTTCTGAACACCTTCCTTTCAGTCATCACTCCTGTTTAACCTATATTCAAATTCTGTCAATTTAATTATAATACTATTGGCTTTGTATACCTTTCTGCTCCTATCCTTGACTAGCTTGAACCATTTTTATCTAGGCTACTGCAACAGTCTCCTAATTGGTCCTTTCTTAATTGATTCCTACTTACCCTCTGTGTGTTCAACAAACATCAATGTGTGATATTTTTATAACAAAAATTTGGTCACATAAACAATCTAGAACTCTTTAATGGCCAATTAAATGAATAATTAATGTGTGTATTATAGTTATACACACATACACATTAAATAAAAAAATTTTATTAAAGTTATAAAATTAGTGGTTTCCTCTAGCTCTTAGAGATAAACAACAAAATGCTTAATATGGCCTACAAGACCCTGCATGTTCTGTCATTTTCTGATTCCAACCACCTCTAACTTTGGCTAATTATCCATTCTGTGCACTGGCCATGCCACACCCTCTCCCCTCACTCCAGTGAAGTACAAGGAAGCTTGTACACATGGGTCCTTCTACACAGAATATGCAACAGATACTTCAGAACTAAATGTCATGCACTTTTCTCTTTTGTAAAGCACTTCAAGGAAAATTTTGTATGTCTCTAAAGAAAAGAATCCTACTTCTCTATCTTGGCATTTTCCTTAGGAATGAACTCCCTTTAGTTAAGGGTTTCAGCTATGTTAACTCAGACTTTCTTTTGGGAATTCTCAATGAATTACTACCCTCCATTTCCTTATCCAATTTCTACATTCTAGTCTTTGTGTGAGTTGAAAGTATATATTAATAAGAAGATACAATGGAACTGTATTTAAGGCTGTCAGTTACCTTATGCAATGAGATTAAGGTGGGATGCCTTTTTGGCAATAATTTTCACCACCCATAGTTAAGAGTAAGCAGCCTGACAGTGACATGTTGCAGCCCCATTGGGCTCTGGGGTCTTTTGGTCCACGTCCTAAAACTTGAGGCTGAGTGTGCTCAAAATTCTCTATTCTGATCTACATTGCTGTGGTTTCTTCTTTAAGGGTCTAAGTGATACTGCATAATTGGGGTGATTATGAACAGTTGCCTTCTTAGTTGGACAAGTGCAAGGGTGTCCAGAATAAACTAATTTTTACCATGGCCTCCAATGTAATGATTAAAAGCTTCATAAAAATTTAAGAACCTATTTACTTATTTGCTCTGAAAATTTAAATTGTACTCTAAGAATAAATAAATATATCCCATGCCCAACGTGTGTATCGTCAATAATCACTGCCAGTAATTCACTTCATTTGCTTTTGCTTATTTTCCCATTCAAATGTACCTTTAGGTCGTACCAAGAAATTAGAAAGAAATACACTCACTATCACAGTGATTATTTTAATCTGTGTATTATAAGAAGAGCAAGGACATTTAAGAAAAAAATTTTTACTTCCTCAAATCATTCATGGTTTTAAAGATCCATAATTGTTCAGCAAATATGAAACTATTTTTTTCAATAAAAATTGAACATTTCCCCTTTTATTCTTCATTTAAATTGTGCTATTTGACCTTTCTAATTTATTTTATTATCAGCTTATAATTTTTTATTATAGAAAAAGTAAACCTTTATATCTTATCTTTCTAACTTTACTTCTCTAATTAGAGGCACTTTTTTTTTTTTTTTTTTTTTCTTTTTTGCGGTATGCGGGCCTCTCACTGTTGTGGCCTCTCCCGTTGTGGAGCACAGGCTCCGGACACACAGGCTCAGCGGCCATGGCTCACGGGCCCAGCCGCTCCGCGGCATGTGGGATCTTCCCGGACCGGGGCACGAACCCGCGTCCCCTGCATCGGCAGACGGACTCTCAACCACTGCGCCACCAGGGAAGCCCTAGAGGTACTTTTTTAATCCTCATTGAAGACAGTCTTTCTCTCACTTTTCCCCTTTGTCTCCATTTTGAAGCTTCTGTTGATATTTCTGTCTCTCTCTGTCATCTGTGCTGCATCTCTACTCTCTCCTTTCTTCTCCTTCTCTCCTCTTTTCTTCAGTCTCAAGCTCTCCTCTCACTCTCTCTCTCTCTCTCTCTCTCTCTCTCTGTTTGATTTTGTTTTTATATGTTTAGGTACCTCAACATTTTTCAATAATGCCAGCCTTTAGTTTACCTTAGGCACCAGGATTCACTACTGCTATAGGTCTTCAAATGTGTTATCATAACACCTTGCTCTTTTCCTCTGGCTGATGAAAATAAAATTACACTTCACCCTTTAGTCATGTTTCATTAAGAATCCATTCTCACACACAGCATACTAATATAGTTTCTCCTTAAACAGATCCCCGTGGATTTGTCAAAATACAGTTATTTTTGTAGTCTGTAGGATAAAGCTTCAACGTGGGAACTAGTGAGTGCTAAACGAACTAAGAAACGTTGGCTTTCTCTCTCTTTCAAAACTGAGGGAAACACTAATAGTTTTAAATAGTTAAATGTATATCTAAATTCAAAATCAGAAAGATTTTGGTTAGAGCTGGACAGGGAGAATGCAGCTGAGAAAAGAAAAGGTCTTAGATATTCAGAATATATGTATTCACGGCAGACACAGATAGTTGACCACCCAATATATATTCTCCCCTTCCTCCTGACTAAGCAAGTTTAGGGGGGCAATATAAGCAACCAAAAATCTACGGTCACTCATCTTTTCTGCAACTAAAAGTGGCCACGTGACCGATGTCTGATCAGTGAAATGTAAATAGGAGTCACTGGGTCTTGCTGGTGTCCAGTAAAGCTTTTTCTAAATAACACAAACTCATTTTGCAGAAACCGTTTGCCTTTTGTCTCATCACCTGCAGATTGATTGCAATGTAAGAGCTGACATCATGTAGACCTAGAGTCTGTCATACAGAGTGAAGTAAGTCAGAAAGAGAGAGACAAATACCGTATGCTAACACATATATATGGAATTTAAGAAAAAAAATGTCAGGAAGAACCTAGGGGTAAGACAGGAATAAAGACACAGACCTACTAGAGAATGGACTTGAGGATATGGGGAGGGGGAAGGGTAAGCTGTGACAAAGCGAGAGAGAGGCATGGACATATATACACTACCAAACATAAGGTAGATAGCTAGTGGGAAGCAGCCGCATAGCACAGGGAGATCAGCTCGGTGCTTTGTGACCACCTGGAGGGGTGGGATAGGGAGGGTGGGAGGGAGGGAGACGCAAGAGGGAAGAGATATGGGAACACATGTATATATATAACTGATTCATTTTGTTGTAAAGCAGAAACTAATACACCATTGTAAAGCAATTATACTCCAATAAAGATGTTAAAAAAAAATTACCATTTAAATGTTAAAAAAAAAAAAAAAAGAGCTGCAATCATGGAATCAATCATAAGGCTAAAAACATGGTGGACATTACTGGTCCTTCAGTTCAATACATAACCCAGAATCAAAATTAGATCACCATCGCCTTCCAGACTTCTCTCTCTTTTCCTTCTCCTTCTTATCTTCCTCTTCCTCCTCCCTCCCTTTCCTCCTCCTCTTTCCTCCCTTTCCTCCTCCTCTCTCTTCCCTTAGCAGATTAATTAATATCAATTAATTAATTGATATACAAAAAACGGCACATATTTAAGATATACAAATTGATGAGTTTGGACATATGCAAACACATGTGATACCATTACCACAATGGAGGTAATAAACATATCCAACAACTCACAGAGTTTGCTTCTGTCTTTTTTTTCTCTGTTGTTTTTGTTGTTGTTGATTTTGTGTGTGTGGCAAGAACATGACATTAAGATTCATCCTCTTAATGAATTCTGAAGTACACAATGTGGCATCACTAACTGTAGCACCACACTGTACAGCAGGTCTCTAGAACTTCTTCAACTAGCATAACTGAAACTTTACACCAACTGAACAACAGCTCTCTGTTTCCCTCACCCCCCAGCCCCTAACAACCACTATTGTATTCTCTTCTTCTGTAAGTTTTGACTATTTTAGATATCTCATATAAGCGGATTTATGCAAAATTTGTCCTTCTGTGACTAGCTTATTTCACTTAGTATAAGTGTTCACAAGGAATTAGAGAAATTAGAACCCTTTTAGCCTGTTGGTGGGATGCGAAATAGTGTAGCATCCATGGAAAACTGTATGGAAGTTCCTAAAAAATTAAAAATAGAACCACCATATGATCCAAGAGTCCCACTTCTGGGTATATATACAAAAGACTTGAAATCAAGATCTCAAAGTGTTATCTGTACTCCCATGTTCATTGCAGCATTATTCACAATAACCAAGAATGGAAACAACCCAAGTGTCCACCAACAGATGAATGAGTATGGAATATGTGGTGTGTATATATACACACAATAGAGTATTATTCAGCCTTTAAAAAGAAGGGCATCCTTCCACTTGTGACAACATGGATGAACAAGATTTCTTCTTACATGATCAAAACACATTCTCTGTGTATGAGCCACTGTGATTTGAGTCGTGTTAGGATCAGCTGATTCTATTCCTGACATAATTTTTTATGGTGTGGAAAGAAGTCAGAATTATGAAGTAACGTAGGAGACCATACATCATATACTTGCTTATATCACCGTTCCAATTTTTCTATGCATTGATTTTCACTATTAATTAAGCCATTTCTTGGGCATTTAATATGCTGACCAACCATAATGTTTGTGTCAGGAGTTAAGCAAGCGGTAAAATGCAGAAAAAAGTCCAAAGCAAAATAAACATTGGTGGGCAGCACTGCAAGGAAAGTCCTACAGCACTTTTCTGAGGTCCCATACTTTGAGCAGGATGTAGACTCAGCAGCATTTTAAAACTTATGTTTTCTACAATACAGTTTGATGATTACCAAAATAATATTTAGGAAATAGAGATAAGAATAATAATTGAAAAATTAAAAACCTCACTGTTTCACCACCTAGAAATAACAATTGCTCTCTTCTTGGATTATAAATCCTTTCTAGCTCACTTGAATATATATCTATATAATGTGATAGGCTGTTTTTATTTTTTGTTGTTATTTTTTTTAATAGATCTTTATTGGAGTATAACTGTTTCACAATACTGTGTTAGTTTCTGTTGTACACCAAAGTGAATCAGCCAT
Source organism: Tursiops truncatus (assembly GCF_011762595.2). NCBI lineage: Eukaryota > Metazoa > Chordata > Mammalia > Artiodactyla > Delphinidae > Tursiops > Tursiops truncatus. The sequence continues at coordinate 18,810,356 of NC_047036.1, forward strand.
ATGCATACATATGTCCCCATATCCCCTCCCTCTTGCACCTCCCTCCCACCTTCCCTATCCCACCCCTCTAGGTCATCGCAAAGCACCAAGCTGATCTCCCTGTTCTACGCTGCTGCTTCCCACTAGCTATCTATTTTACATGTGGTAGGGTATATATGTCGATGCTACTCTCACTTCGTCCCAGCTTCCCCTTCCCACCCCATGTCCTCAAGTCCATTCTCTATGTCTACATCTATATTCCTGCCCTGCAACTAGGTTCATCAGTACCTTTTTTTTTTTTTTTAGATTCCATATATATGCGTTAGTATAGGGTATTTGTTTCCCACTTTCTGACTTACTTCACTCTGTATGACAGATTCTAGGTCCATCCACCTCATAGAAATAACTTAAAAAACTAAAAATAGACTCTTCTTAAATACCAGTGACACTTAATGATTGAAAATATTTCATCATATTGATGTATACAATGGGGGTTATAAAACTATCTTATTTTTAGAAATTATGGTGCTTTTTAAGGCATTCCCTGTCATAAATATTACTAAGAGTTCATAAATTTTTCCTTGATATAAATTCCCACTAGACCACACATCTTTTTAAGGTTTTGATATATTTTAAAATAAATTTTAGACTTTTTCATTTTAATTTGCAATTTCCTCAGTAATGTGGGAGTTTATTTCTTTCCACTTCTCATTGCAATACTCTAAATATCACTGAAAGCTAAAAATCAAATTTGCCAACCAAGTGGAATTTTTATTTTGTGTTGTAGTAGGTTTACTTTCTTTTTTTCCTTTTAAAAATCTTTCAACTACCTTCCACTCAGGAAGTAGCTTATGATACTCCTGTGAATATCAGTAAGTTAATCTAGTTCTCTATTAGTTTAGTTATGGTTACTATTATACTTAAAATATATTTAAAATGTGCAATGACAGAATCATAATAGAAATTTACTTTTTATCTCACAAATTTCTTAACACCAAATTTATCCTAGATATCGAATATACTGGAAGTAATAGAGAAGGCAGTATAGAGCAGGCTTTTTCAGCCTCCGTCCCATTGTTATTTCAGATCAGGCTATCTTTGTTGTGAGGACTGTTCTTAAATTGTAGAATGTTTAGCAGCATCCCTAACCTCTAATGTTTAGACATAAGTGGTCATGCCCCAGTGTAACCCTCAAAAATGTCTCCAGCCTTTGCCAAATATCCCCAAAGTTGAGATGCATTAGAATAGAGGAAGGTGTTTATAAGCCAAGGTTGAAAAGAGTGTTTATCATTCTTATATTCCACTGGCTAAAATTCAGGCATGATGCAACATCCATAGAAAGGTCGAGAAAGGCAAACTAGCTGAGTCAAGAAAATAGAGGAAAAGTGTTTGGTCGATAATAAGAAGTCTCTGTGACAGGTACACCATGCCTTTATTTTCCCCATTTTTTGGGGGGGTGCACGTTGGCATTCCTTAGAGAAAAAGTATCCTCTGCCATGTCTCTATTTTGCCATAATCACTGCCTTTATGCCCTTCAAAGGTTCCTCTTAGTGTGCTTCCTCTGTATTTCACCACCTTCACTGAAGTCATTTTATACATATAGGTAGAAGATCCATCTCTTCTTTCTTCAACAAATGAAGCTAGACAATTGTTATTATTGACTTTTTTAATTTAGCGATATATTTGCATATTATCATAACCATGGATTGTCTTTAGTCAACAAAGATGGATAAATCTTCTCAATCATGTGCTGGAAGACAGACAAGTTAGACTGGGAATGATTGGTCAACGTCCAGTTTAAATTTGTGGTGGTCTAAATTTTGCCATTTTACTTTACCACTTACTAAACATAATTTTAATCATATGAATAAGGTCTAAATGTATTTCCCAAGTTCCCAAGTTATTCCAACATGTTACATCATATTCCATACTTAATGTTGTTTCTAAGCACTGACTAAAACTCACTCCTAACCCTAATTTCTCTCCAAGATAGCTGCAATCTTCATCTTTCTGACTCTGAACATTGTTTAATTTTCCCCTTCAGACTGACATAATCTTCATTGTAAACTAGGCACTCATATTTCATAAACCCCTTATTCAAGAAGTCAATTATCAATACTCCAGTTTTCATTGTGCTACCTCCAGTTCTTCTGAAATCATAAGTATAATTAAGATGTAAATTATGCAACACACATAATTTGATTTTAAACCGATGGTTGGAAAATTTCTTTTCGAGATCATTTCATAGTGTTTTTGATAAAGATAAACTTGATTCTTTCTTTTTACACAAACACAATCATATTGTTCCTACACGCCTATCATAATTTTACATAGAGTAACAACTTTTGGCAAGATAAAGGTTCCTCCTGGAATACTTAATGAATATTAATTATTTGCACTTAATTATTTTCTTGTATGTTTGTAAAAGACTGTGGCCTGAAAAAGGCTGCCCTTTGGTTAATATGCATCGTGTGCTATTGCCTACTTGGTTAATACTGACTTTGTAGTTTTTATTTCTTCATTGAGTAACGGTAAGTTCGTATCTAGGAGCAACTTTAACACAGATTTCATATTAATGTACTTTTAATGAAATTGATTTTACTGCAAAATATTGGCCTTGCAGAGTTTTTGCTAGGGAGCTTACTTCTAACTACAAAGAAAAATGACATGCAGAGAGTACCTGCATATCTAATTCACTGAAGTTCAACAGATGCCCCCAAACCATAAATAATTAAGTATACTTATTAATGGTGCCTTTAGAAATTACTTATGCAAATAAATATGAACTTAGTCTCCAGAGTTCTTACATCACCTCTCTCTATCAGTGAACTTGAGCACTTGCTTATAAAGATTATTTTGAAGATTAATAGTATTAAGGAAAAACAGTTACTGCATACTCACCCTCTGTAACATAACAAGATGGTCAAATACTCTCTGGCCACCTCTAAACAATGCACTTAACTGAGTATGCAAATTTATATAAAATACAGAAAAATGTAAGATCCTTTAAGCCAGAATCTCCTTATCCAATGCTATGAGGTCTGTGAGAACAGGTCTCTGCAGCAGAGAATTGTTTTGTGAAGTTTTCTCTTTTATAGATACTAACAAAAATAACAGAACAATTCTATGTGATTCCATGAATATGTACATATTTTGACGGTACTTTGTTAGATTTAATATTTTCTGGGGGGGGGGGACAAGCTTTCAGGAAACACACAACAGCAACTAAATTCTTCTACTAGTTAAATGTATATTTTACTTCTTTTTAATTAGAAATAATAATTCTCCCATTGAGAGACTAGACTCATCAACAGTATGTGCATCTATACATCTTGATACTGATTAGAGATTAGGATAATTTTCTCCACCTTAATAATTTTGAAGTGGCTTGGGATACTGATTAAAAATAGAAATTCCATCCAAAAACATGTGCCTACATAGCAGCTGAATGCTACTGGCTGATGCAAACATAAATTAAATTGGGTGAGAGATACTGATTTCTGGATAGGTTTTACTGATGCTCCTGATGCTGTCCCCTAACCATAGATGGCTGAGCCATGTTCAGACCCTTGTCTCAAACTTGGCTAATCAGAGACTGGGATAACTTCACTGGAGACACCTAGACAAGAAGTGAGAGCACCATAAGAAGGTCCATCCCCACAGCACCTACTGATGCGGCACCTAGCTCCTCCTCCAGAGGCTATCTGTAAAACTCTCCCTTCCTTCCTGCAAACACCTCTGTGTTATTGTTTCTTCAGTTAGCCACAGTCACTGGGGATTATCATTTAATCCTGAACCGATTTTACTGGATATACCTTGTTGAGAAAAATCCTCAACACACCAACATTTATTGCACACACAAAAACCCCCAATATTAACTGTTTCTTAGGTGTTAAACTCTTAGCTTGTGTAGAAGCAACTTGTATGCACAGACATTTTCTTGGCAGTGCTTTTAGCAATGCAATGTTACCAAATAGCTTAATGATGCTGTTAGTGATCCCATCAAAAACCACAAAAATAATAACCTGAATGATATTATAAAACTAATAAAAGGACAAAATTTTCCAAGATTAAAAGTGTTTTGGCTTTTTCAATGTTTCTGTATATTAAAACAAATCCATCCTTTTTACTCCCCACTTCTATAGATCATGAATCAATGAGTCATAAGGAATGAATTGATGATATATGAGGACATTAGTTCTATCTGAAATTATTCAAAACATGTCCACTCTAGGTGGTGTTGAACGAAAGGACTAAAATTGAACTAGAAAATATACTTTGCAGTCACCTTAAGACCTTTGCTTTTATTGCTTAGAAATAAAAGGAGGTAATATAAGAATAAAAACAAAAAATATTTGAACTTATTTAAAACTAGATATTTTCAAACAAAGAAGGAAAGGACAATAATAAACGTAAAATAAGTACTTGCATATTTTCAGTAGTTACGGAGTCTAAATGTTGAGATAGTTCTTTTAGGGTAGCATCAACTGGGAAGACTCTCTATCTCTTATTTGATTAGTCATCACATTAAGTACATGTAACGTATGAGTTTTAGAGATCTGTATTCCCAGATGTAACTACATTAAATGAATCCATTATTTTATATTTCACAGACATTTTCCATTAAATTAAGATATCAAAATATCTCCATTAAACTTCCAAGTTTATGGAAGTGTATTTGAGGTTATCCATAGGGCAATCAGACAAGGCATATTCACAGTAATCACCAGCTCTGTTGCAATGAAAGTCCATAACTACAGTGTTTTAAAATATACGCCTCTAGGAATAGTAAAAGCATATGACAATGATTCATGTCCTAAATAAATACAATGATGTCATCATTCTTATCATCAAAAACTCAGGCATAATGTTAAGAAATTAGAAGAAATATGTTTATTAGTAAATAAAATTGGAAAATTGGTGAATCAGAATTGGCATGTATGTACATTCCTACCAGTATGAAATCTCACATTCATGACACTCAAGAAAAAAGAACTAGGAATTTCACATAAAACAAAAATATCTTCTTCTCCTTCTTTTCTTCCTCTAAAAGCAAATGCATTTTGAAGAAACAATGCTCTTTCTCTCACTAGAGTTATAATAATATGAATCATTTAAACCTGGATTTGTCTTCTCCAACATTCTCAATTAGAGAAAAAAAGATGTATAACTACAGGTCAGTCTTTATGTAGATTATCTACCACCTTAAATTTCTATAATGTATTAATTATCTCTTTCTATTCAGAGTGAAAGTGTTGCTTTTGGCATAGGGCAGTTCTCCTGGGCAAACTCTTTGGGTAGTTAAAAAACTGTCCAGAAAATGTATCATTTAATCAAAATTTTAGTTTAATTGATAATTATAATACAGTAAAATCATGTAGGTATATGAAGTATAATCATTTTTCCTTCCCCTACTTCTTAAATATACCTGATGGTAATATATTTTCTAGATGCTACCATCTGGAAGACATTGCATAAAGGTATCACTACAGATACATTTTTGATGACCCATCCACTTAACATACAAGATTTAAAATGTGAGGAACTATTTCTGTTAATTAAACTGTTGACATTTAAAACAAAAACATTTTTTTCTGAATTTGCCTTGTAAAAGTCTGATACAAGCCAGACCACATGTCTGTATGGGTTCCAAGCATTCACTGCCTCATTTACCCCACTTGTTATTTACTGAATGCTAACTAGAAGGTAAGCTCCTTGAAGAGCAGACAGTAAACAGGTAACAGCATTATCCTATGAGAAGGTCTTTCTTAGGAATATATAAACTATACTCAACCTATAAGGAGTGGTAACGGAATGGAGTGTACAGCAACTGGCTTAGATTGCAGTGTTGGACAGACCTAAATGTCCCTTCTCATTCACTAACTGTATGGCCTATGTAACTAATTTAATCTTTCTCTATTTTCTTCACTCTAAAATGAAGACAGTAATATTAAATATCTCATATGATTGTAGTAATGTAACAAATAAAATACATGAGTACCACCTAACACACTGACTCAATGAGTGCTAAGGAAACCTTGTTGCTATTATTACTGTTGTTGGAATTATAATTGATCTTTACTTTGATATTATTATTATTTAATAATAATAATAGTAGTAAAATTAATAATATGCTGTCATCTCCTGTTTTGATTTTCACAAAAGTAACAGGAAGGAGTCAGGTCAAGTATTATTACTCCATGTAGAAGGTGAAGAAACAAGCTTGGAGTACTTTGATGGCTTTTCTGAAGACACAAAGCTGGAAAAAGGCAGGTTCTGGAATGAAATTCAGTTGTTTACATTTACTGCTCTTTCAATAACTGAACCACGTGATAGCATGATACCCTGATGGCCATTTTTTAGGATATGTGGATTGCCACACTGGTTGATTCAGCCATTCCTGGACAGCCACTTAGAACCTTTTAGAGTTAAATAAAATGTACTGCCTAGTCTTCATTTTTATTCAAATCTCTGTCTTCCTCATCTATTTGTGGACTGGATCCTTCACTGACCCTCACCCTCTGTACTCTTGAAAAGTTTCATCTTGATATCAGATCACTATATATTTATTATACACTAAGTATTGTATACCTTCCCCAATCCACAAGTATTTTAATTCTCATCTATGAGAAGCATGATTGCCTGCATTAATTTTTTTAATGTATTTTTAAAATTCTGAGGTTGATATTTTGTTACACAGCTGCAAATACATGCTTATGTGCTGTGCACTCAAGTAGAAGGTGTCTGAGAGATCCACAAATTTTAATTAATCACTGCATGATTAAACCACTTGAATTATTTCTAAATACACATCCTATAAAATTATACTTTAACACAGGAGTGCTTTGAAATTATATATTTTTATACTACTCTGTGTTATAACAGCAATAACTGTTAAGCAAAGTGATGAAGCCCTTATGTAAAAAGAATACATAATACATTGCATAATACATATTACATATATATAATACCCTGTAGATTTTCTTTCTTATTACTGAATGCCATATTTTAATGAGCATGAAGATTTAAAGTTCATTTTTAATTGTGTTTCATATCCTTTTAACCTGAGAAAAAAAATCTGATCGTGTAAAAGCATTTTGATGAGTTGCACGGCTGACTCATATTTTCTCATTTAATTACTGGAGATCATTGTATGCTGGGTGAAATAGGGGCTGCAAAATCGTGACCTGTCACATCACCGTAGTTCTAATAAACTTAGGGGGTCATTTTTGAGGTATGCTGCATATTTAGCTATTCAAGGGGCAATTTGTGTTTTAGAGCTAAAGACTGACTTCAACTTTTTAAATTATCTAAATGATTTTGCATATTCCCCCTTCCAAAAATATAAGGCATACAGTATATTTTCCAAAAGAAACATTTAAATTATTTCAGATTTTGAGAAATAAGATAATTTCTTACACTAGGTTTCCAATATGATTTATAGGCAGACTTAGGAGGATTTTTTTAAAATAAATTTATTTTATTTTTTATTTATTTATTTTTGGCTGCGTTGGGTCTTCGTTGCTGTGCGTGGGCTTTCTCTGGTTGCAGTGAGCGGGGATTACTCTTCGTTGTGGTGCACGGGCTTCTCATTGCGGTGGCTTCTTTTGTTGCGGAGCACAGGCTCTAGGCGCGCGGGCTTCAGCAATTGCGGCTCGTGGGCTCTAGACTGCAGGCTCAGTAGTTGTGGTGCACGGGCTTAGTTGCTCCGCGGTATAAGGGATCTTCCCGGACCAGGGATCGAACCTGTGTCCGCTGCATTGGCAAGTGGATTCTCAACCACTGTGCCCCCCGGGAAGTCCCAGGAGGAGGGTTTGTACAAAATTTATTCTTAATGTATCTTTCAGTATAGAATGCGGGCAGAGTTTACTTATAAGCATTTTCGTTTATTTTGGTTTCTGTATCTGACAATATGACATGAAATCTACCAAAGGTAAAACAAAAGAACTCCATAGATATACACGCACACACACACACTCACATATATATATATATATATATATATTCATGACTACATAAATCAAACTACAGACTCTACAGTGTTAAGAAAATAGAAATCTCTTTATTCAGTAATGAAATCACCTTGAATTCCTTAAATTAATAGTTCACTGAACCTGAAGAACAACTTTCAGTCACTGGCACATAAACAATCTGGTTTATGCAGTGTGCTAGAACTTGTTCAATATGGGAACTGACTCCAACCGTTAAAATAAAAATGCCTTTACAATACAGACCCCTTAAGCACAAGGCACTTCCAAACATCAAAACTTCAGGATATCCCTGTTATCAATAATTTGTAGACATTCCCTAGATACTTAATACTTCTGGAAGAAAGGAAGAGTTTCATAAAACTTACAAAGTATTATAAATAAAATTCACTGCACTTAAAGTTAAGCAAGTAATATGCTTGTTTTACCCTTCACACTAAAAGGTAGACAGATTGCAATATACGCTATAAAAGTCCCTAAAATGGTACCTTGTACATAAAAGAGGTTCTATTCAAAACTTTAAGTGAAGATGTGCAGACTTCACAGACGTATATTATTCTAAAACCTCATAAAAACCTTTCTAAGCCATTTACAGGTCTAATTTCATAGAAACATTCCATTGTTTATTTAAAGTAAAATTAGTAAGAATCCCTCCTCTGAAATTCTAATTTTTCTATACTTTGAAAATTGTTGCTATAATATTAATTTGGATGCAAAAAGTGGGTCACTGTGCATAGTAATCTAAAGAATGAATTTCCCCTATACTTCTACTACTTATCAGTAACTTCCATTCCTCGGAAAAAAAAAAGCAATTACTAAATTATCATACTAGATGTTAACTAGTGAATTCACAATTTTGCTAACAACTAAAGGAGAAAAATTCACAACCATACCAAATATCATCCAGTGAGATGATCTGTAAACATGACCTATAAAAATGCAACTGAGAAACTCACATCACCTTCTCTTTTTCTACAGTTTTCAAGCTGTAATGAATTTTTTATTATCTTTCATTTAATTCCATGTAGGTTTATTCTGGCTGATAACATGATCTATTGTTCTCTGAGCCATGGTGAGATTGCCATTTCTTGTACAGACAGCACTTATTGGAAATTAAACCTCTACTAATGTATTATAATTATTACTTGAGGGTAATTTGCTGCTCCAGCAGGGAGTCACAGCCAATGTGAAGGTAACGTTTCTTCCAGGGAGCTGTTAATATTTCTTCTATGCTGAAATCCCATATAATGGATCTTGCCTAAGGCTGATTAATGATTTCAGAGCTGGAACAGTGATTTGCAGCTAAATCAGTCCTCACTGGAGGAGATTCAGGGTTATTTCAGTCAATACTGTTAAATAAGTGTAACAGTAACTTCCGTTAACACACATGTAATCTAGTAGGTACGAAAGAGAGAGGCAATAAAAGGAAGTAAATAATGGTAATCCTGCTGCCTGTGAATCTTATTTACACTTAAAACAGATACAGGGAAGTAACACACTGCAGTGTCATCAAACCCATGGAATTACTTCACTGCAACATATTTTTCTGCATCGAAAACGCAATTTCCCAAACAAGTAAGAGCAAATTGAGCTAAGTGCCTAAAATAAATCAGCAACTTTCCCTCCATTCTTTAGTTTATATCACCTTCCTCACTGAAGAGGAAATTAGACAAATAGCTTGGAATGAAACTTGTGCAAGACAGATTTAAAGTAAGGGAAAATGTTTCATTTAAGATAATACCTTAAAAGCATACAGAGTTCCAACGAGATACACACGACTCAAGCTCTAGGGATTCCATCTTCACCCCAAACAATGCAGGGCATCCAGCCATGGGAAGAAACCTTGACCTCCCTCTGCCCTAAGGCCTACATGAGGATTGTGTAGAATCAGGACTCTCTAGTCACTCAATTTAATCCTTCTTTGTTAACATAAAGCCAATATCAATAAAGAGGCAATGATATAACTGTAGTTAACGACAACATTAGGGACCTTAATGTGCATCTTCCAACATGTACTTCACTGAGAGTCCTGCTTCCCACTGTTCCAGTGTTCTAAACAGAAAGCAAGAAACATTTACAAACATTCTGCCAGAGGTTGTTTGCCTGAGGTCCCTGGCTTTTGACTAGCAAAATTATCTAATAAGAACTGAGTGTAGGGCTTCCCTGGTGGCGCAGTGGTTGAGAGTCCGCCTGCCGATGCAGGGGACACGGGTTCGTGCCCCGGTCCGGGAGGATCCCACATGCCGCGAAGCGGCTGGGGCCGTGAGCCATGGCCGCTGAGCCTGCGCGTCCGGAGCCTGTGCTCCGCAACGGGAGAGGCCACAACAGTGAGAGGCCCCCGTACCGCAAAAAAAAAAGAAGAAATTCTAGTGAGTTAAAGCTGAAGGTCTAGACATACACTCATTGTGAGCACTGCTATCACAATGTTTCAAGTAGTCAAAGAGGGAACTGCTGATATCTTTACTTAGCTATATAATATAATTCCAGGTAAAACATAAAGTATGGACCACAACTTGTTTATTAGGTTTTCTAGAACCTGGAAGAATCTGGACTTACTAAATATCTCAAAGAAACGTCACTGCATGTGTAATATGAAAATTTCCCTCTGTACCATTACTGAAGGAATGTATATAAAAGAGGTAAAATAGTTAGCTTCTAAGAATTATGTCTGAACTTCCATTCAATTTAGACTTCTACATTCACTACACAACTCACACACACACTTGTGTGCCTAAATACACGTCCCTTCAATCAATGGCTTTTAACCTTCAATCAGAATCAATACCAAACTACATCTTAAACTTCAATCAAATCAATACCAGTGTTTCTCCGTTAATAATACTAGACAAGACACAGACACATGAGTGTTTTTTGTTTCTTGTTTTTTCTGTGATAGGATAGGATCAAAAAGTCAAGTGCAGAATTAATTTTGCCAAGGGGTAAGCTTCTGCCTTTGATAATAAATATACATGTTTTGTGGACTCTCTACAGACATATTTTATCTGGTTATTTGAAGTCAAACTTCTTGGCTTCATATCCTATTAGTTACTTTAAAAGTGGCTTTATTAAATATAATTCACACACCATGCAATTCACGCCCTTAAAATTCTATGGTTTTAATATATTCATGGAGTTGTGAAATCATCACCATAATACAATTTTAGAATATTTTCAGCCCCCAAAATGAAACCCTCCACTCGTTAACAGTCACTCCCTATCCCTACACTCCATCCTCAGTTACTAGGCAGCTCTTAATTTATTTTCAGTTTTTATAAATTTGCCAGTTCTGGATAGGTCATATAAATGGAATCATACAGTATGTGGTCATTTAGCGTATTTTCAAGGTTCATCTCTGTAGCATGGGTCCGTCCTTCATGCCTTTACAGTGTAGAATAATATTCCATTGTGTGGATATAACACATTTTTTGTTCCATTCCTCAATTGGTGGGCATTTAGGTTGGTTCCACTCTTTTAATATTAGGAATAATGCTGTTAGGAGCAATTGCAAACTAGTTTGTGTGTGGACATATGTTTTCATTTCTCTTATGTATATACAAGGAGTAGAATTTCTGGGTCATGTGAAAACACTTTTTTTAACATTTTGAGGAACTATGAAACTGTTTCCAAAGCAACTGCGCCATTTTGTACTCCCATCATCAATATATAAGGGTTCCATTGTTTTTAGATCCTCACAACACTTGTTATTATAGCCACCCTAGTGGGCGAGATGTGTTATCTCATTATGGTTTTGATTTGAATTTCCTTAATGACTGATGATATTGAACATTTTTCATGTGCTTATTGGGTATTTGCATATATTCTTTGAATCTTTTGCTGATTTTTAAATTGAGTCATCTTTTTATTACTGAGTTGTAGCAATTATTTTTATATTCTGCATATACTTCTCATATATTTGGCTTGAAAATATTTCTCCCATATTGTGAGCTGCCTTTCACTTCCTTGGTAGTGTCCTTTGATGCACAAGTATTTTATGTTCTTATGTCTTTCAATTTATTTAATTTTCCTTTTGTGTTTCAATTTATTTAATTTTCCTTTTGTTGTTTCTTCTTTTGGTATCATGACTAGGAAGTCTCTACCTAGCCCAAAGTCATGAAGAGTTATTCCTGTTTTCTTCTAAGAGTTTTATTATATGTAACTCTTATATTTTTGTCTATGATTCACTTTGAGTTAATTTTTGAGTGTTTTGGGGAAAGGCCCAACTTTATACATTCCAAGTGGATATCCAGTTACACCAGCACCGTTTGTTGAAGCGTCTAGTTAGTTAGTTTTTAATATTGAGTAAGATACTTGCCTATTCTAAACTGAGGGTCTTCATTAGTATGATGGGGTGACTGATAAAATTGCCTAATTCACTGAGTTAGCTTCAGGATTGAATTCAGTAATACATATTAAATTTATAATATAATATTTAACACAAAGTACTTGCATTTTAGCTCTTAACAGACCTCCATAGTGTATCTTTACCTATTTCCTCCCCCTGAGTTAGGTCTCCTGATTATATCACCTGGTGTTTTGGAAAGAATTCTATTCTTAAAATTCTCTTTTTTCCTTATCCCTACATGAAGAAAAAAAAAGAAAAAGAGAAAGAAGAAAGAAAAAAAGGAAGGGCAAAGTTGTCTCCATGTGACTCTCTCAGCCCCCTCTTAAGAGCTGCCTGATGATATAAATTGTACTTAAAAACACAGAATGATTAAAAATGTGCTAGTCTTTAATGGAATTATATTGCTTTCATGTAGATACAGTTATAGTGCCCTAACATTTGTTAACATCATTTATTTGTGTATTGAAGGTTGTTAAAGACATGTGTCCCATGTGGTATAATGAGAAAAATGCTTGGTCTTTATCCTCATTGCTAGCACAGAGCTCCTAAAACCTTTGGAATTTCCTGAGTGATAAGGGTGAAAGGAGCATCTTTTGTTTTAATGAGGCAATTCTTGTGGTCCCTTGATAGCTCCAGGATAACTGGGTTCAGAGAGCTTCAGGCGCAGGGGCTGGGAGAGTGGTACACCTGGAGAGCATGGAAGCTCTACACCCTCTTCCCCATACTGTACCCTATGCATCTTTTCCATTTGGCTGTTCCTGAGTTGTATGCTTTTAAATAAATTAGTAAATAAAGCACTTTCCTGAGTTCTATGAGATATTTTAACAAATTATGAAACTTGAGGACGGGGTCCTGAGAACCCCTGATTTATAGTTGTTCAATCAGAAGTACGAGCGACTCAATCAAAGGTACAGGTAACCTTTGCAAGTTGCCAGCTATGTGACCTTGAGAGAATGTTCACACTTGTCCTTTTTGTTGCATGAGAGTCACAACTGCTCTCAGTAATTCCATGAGAATTAAATGAGGTAATATATGTGGAAATGCCGTCAAGACAGCACTAGACAAATGCCATTTACTTTTAAGTAAATTTCAACTTGAGAAAGGAAAGAATTTAGAATTAAATTATTTGGAAATGTAAAAATGATGATTATTTTTTAAAAGGTCTAAAATATCCTAATAAGTTCCATGGGTATAATTATGTAAAATAATATAAACTGTAGAACTGGATGCATATTCAAATTATTGTCACAGCTTTCAAGTAAAAAAATAATGGTGAATTATATGAACTAGGAACTCTTTTTTCTCCCCATTCTGAATTCATCCTGTGCAGATTTTTGGATCCATTGACCAACTATTATTAGTGAATCCTGCCATAATGGAACATTTCTATGACATTCCTTTCTCAATAACCAGTGATACCGACTGCCAACATGAGCGTTTTTCTCATCATTGAAAACCAGACGGGTGTGTAATTATCCCACTGAAAGGGAATTTCTCCAGAAACACAAATGGAAGATATATTTTCTTGTTGAACTGGATGAAAAAAGAGTGCTAAATATGCTGAGATGTATAACTTTATATACAACCATAACACATAAACATAAATAAACATTATCAATGGAGGCATAAGACTCTGTTATTAATTACTGAAATCTCATATTTTTAAGTCTCTTGACACTTGGGTTAGAACTAAATGATGACTGAGAATCTCACCCTGCATTAATTAACAAGAAGGTTATTTGAATGATAATAAAACTGTCAATATTTATTTACTTTTGAAACAGGTGTTAAGTGATTGATTTCAAAGCACAATAATAAAGTTTGCTTTGTAACTAGAGCTGTCAAAAATATTCAGTCTAAACTAAAAGAAGTTAAAAAATAGGAGTGGGTTGTCTAGATACAAGTAAACGACAACAGCTCCCTACATAATTATATTAACACCATGGACAAACTCTTAATATTCTAGTATGTACCAGTAATACATATCCTTCTTTTAGTATAGTCAGCAATATTCCAAAATAATTTGCAAAATCTCCTCATTTCAAGCTTTTAGAATTACAGAGATAAGGCATATAAGGTAGCAAGAGAATACTCGGATAAGGAATGGTGTGAGGGGAGGTGCTGGGTTGAGGTAGTATCCACATGGCTATCAGAATATCTTTGGTCCTCAACTAACAATAGAAATGTACGTGCCACATTATAATTGATGTGCCAAGAAAATTCTTGCTCTTAGAATCCTTACAAAGATGACATATGTGGAATAGGCACACAGCATTGAGAGTACATCTTTGAGGTCCTTTTCTAACATTATAATGAACTAGTTACAAAGCCAAAATAAAAATGATTAAAATTGGAAGATAATTTCCCCACATTAAGTGCAAGTACATAACTGAGAAATCTACCCATATTTGAGGCTCCAAAAGGGTTTATTCTTTGAAATTGCAAGAATTTTACAATGAAAACAAGATTGAATTGATTGGGAAGATACACGAGGTTCAAACTGGACAGGCATCTGTCAATAACCCTACTTAGATTCCAAATATTCAGTATTATTCAAATAATATTTAATAATAATTTTAAAAAAACTCTCCATAAAGTAGTAGCGAAGTTGGAAGTGATAAGGTTTGGGGATTTGCATCAAGGTAGAAATACAACATATTCTTGATTCCTTAAAATCACACAGACTATGGGCAAAGTCATGGTTACAAATAAATATAAAATGGATTTTATTAAATTCTCTTATGTGATAGTTAATTTTATATGTTAACTTCATTTGGTGATGAGATACCCAGATATCTGGCTAAACATTATTTCTGGGTGCATCTGTGAGAGTGTTTCCGGAAGAGATTAGCATTTGAATGGATAGACTAAGTAAAGAAGATGGTCTCTCCAGTTTGTATGGGCAGCATCCAATCCACTGAAGGCTTGAACAGAACAAAAAGCAGAGGAAGGGAGAATCACTTCTCTCTATCTGATGGCCTGAGCTGGGACATCAGTCTCCTGCCCGCAGAATGGAACTTGCACCATTGGTGGCCCTGGTTCTCAGGCCACCAGCTTTTGTAGGTCTCCAGCTTACAAAGGGCAGATGGTGGGACTTCTCAGCCTCCATAATCATGTGAGTCAATTCCTCAAAATCTCTCTCTTTCTCACTAACTAGATAGATAGACAGACAGGGATAGATAGAACTGTATAGTCAGAAATGGATATATGTATAGACTTATAGGCCTATTTCTCTGGAGAACTCTGACCATATAAATTTTGGTATGAGGAGTGGGGTACTACTATAACAAATATCCAAAAACGTGGAAGAGGCTCTGGACCTGAGTATTGTGTAAAGACTGGAAAAGTTTCGAGGTACATGCTAGAAAGGCCAAGACTGCCATAAAGGGATTCTAGAAGTCAATCTCGTGGATACTAAGAAAGTGAAGAGGAGAGCTCATGTATACAATATGAATACATATATATATATATAATGTATGTAAATTTATATGTATATAAACTATACCAATTAACATGTATTTTACCTAATAGGATGCCATACAAAGTAAAGAACAAGCTTTATACTATACAATTTATCTATCAGAATATATTTATTGAGGTTACATAGTATATATGTATGTGTATGTATACGAATTTTTTGTATGTGCTTTGTTATGAAATACATTTTTATACTATTAATTTGATGGTAGCATAGTAGTCTTCTGTTTCATGACTTACTTATATATCCCACTATTTTTAAATGCTTATTTATTTTATCAATATAAAATAACTATATGATGGATATTTTTACCTTAGGATAAAATGTAAAATTAGAATAATTTTGGATAAATAAGAAAGATTGTGAAAGCTTTGACATAAAATGACAAAATGCTTCTGAGAATGGTTACTTTTTCTATCTCCATCAATGGTATTCTCCTTAGAAAATCCTTCTACATTCCAAAACTTAATAAAAATTTAGATACAATTAATTATGCTGTTTATATGGTATCATTTCTATGCTAGAATTTTTAAATTCTTTTGAAGTTCATTTTGATATGTTAACAGTGAGATTATTAGACTATTTCTCCAATTGATTCCAAATTATCAACTGCTCAACACAATTACTAAATATTCTGTTGTTTCCCTATTTCTTTGGATGGCACATTTATTATGTGATCATTTCTCCTGTATTCTAGAATTCGCTTCCTATAATTTTTTTTTCCACAAGAGCATTTCTATTTCAGCACTTGTTCATTTAGATTATTGAAGAATTCTAATACATTTTCAAATACTTCTTGGAAATTGTTTTATATTTGCAAAGACTGTACAATTTTTTTTTTTTTTTTTGCGGTACGCGGGCCTCTCACTGTTGTGGCCTCTCCCGTTGCAGAGCACAGGCTATGGACGCGCAGGCTCAGAGGCCATGGCTCACGGGCCTAGCCGCTCCGCAGCATGTGGGATCTTCCTGGACCGGGGCACGAACCCGTGTCCCCTGAATCGGCAGGCAGACTCTCAACCACTGTGCCACAAGGGAAGCCCTGTACAATTTGCTTATACCCCTTGTACCCTGACCCAGTGCTACTGTTATTAATATCTTTCATTAACATGGAGTGTTATAATACATTTTAAAACTATTTATAACAGTAATTTTTGTTAAGTTTTCTATTTTCTTCTTGACAATATTGTTAGTTTATTATTTTTAATAAAAAAGGAAACAATTTTATATTGATGCTTTTTATATAAATTTATAATTTATTTTATTTTATTTATTTTTTTATTTTTGGCTGCTTTGGGTCTTCATTGCTGCAGTGGGCTTTTCTCTGGGCATGGCGAGCAGGGGCTACTCTTCACTGTGGTGCACAGGCTTCTCATTGCAGTGGCTTCTCTTGTTGGGAGCACAGGCTCTAGAAATGTGGGCTTCAGTAGTTGCAGCACACGGCCTCACTTGTTGTGGCTCACAGGCTCTAGAGCGCAGGCTCAGTAGCTGTGGCACACGGGCTTAGTTGCTCTGCAGCTTGTGGGATCTTCCTGCACCAGGGCTGGAACCCATGTCTCCTGCATTGGCAGGTGGATTCTTAACCACTGCACCACCAGGGAAGCCCCTTTATTTATTTATTTATATTTTTATTTTTGGCTGCATTGGGTCTTTGTTGCTGCGTGCGGGCTTTATCTAGTTGCGGCGAGTGTGGGCTACTCTGTTGTGATGCGCGGCTTCTCTTTGTGGTGGCTTCTCTTGTTGAGGAGCACAGGCTCTAGGTGCACGGACTTCAGCAGTTGTGGCTCATGCACTCCAGAACACAGGCTCAGCAGCTGTGGTGCACAGGCCCAGTTGCTCCACGGCATGTGGGATCCTCCAGGCCAGGGCTCGAACCCGTGTCCTCTGCATTGGCAGGTGGATTCTTAACTACTGTGCTGCCAGGGAAGTCCTATACTGACATTTTTAATTGAAGTCACTTGGGGGACTTGAAATCTGGATAAGATATTCTAGTAAAATCTAAATATTTAGTATCCATATACTCAATCTTTTTTATTGATCTTCAGAAAGATTTCATTTTTCTTTCCTGTATGCTCTATATATTTCTTGGTAAAGTTTTTTCCCTCTATTTTCTCAAGGAGAACATTATGAATTATATTTGTGCATTCATAATTTTAATTGGCCATAATTTTATGATTATTAATTTTGTATCCAACAATCTTAGTCAGCAATGGTTCTTTTAGTTGGTTTTTATTTTATTTTATTGTATTTTTTATAAAATATAGTTGACATACAATATTTTGTTAGTTTTCGGTGTACTACATAATGATTTGATGTTTGTATACTTTATGAAATGGTTAGCAAAATAAGTCTAGTAACCATCTGTCCCCATACATAGTTATTAAAATATTATTGACCATATTCCTTACATTGTATAATACATCCCTGTGACTTATTCCTTTTTCACCTTTTAATCCTCTTCACCTATTTCGTTCAGCACCACACCTCCCTTCTTGCAACTATCTGTTTGTATTTTGTGTCTATGAGTCTGTTTTCATTTTCTTTTATTTGTTTCTTTTGTTTTTTAGATTGACATAAATCAGATCAGGCAGTATTTGTCTGACTCTGTCTGACTTACTTCATTTAGCATAATACCCTCTACATCTATCCATGTTGTCACAAATGGCAAGAATTGTTTATGACTAAGTAATATTCCACTGTTTGTGTGTGTGTGTGTGTGTGTGTGTGTGTGTGTGTGTGTGTGTACCATGTCTTCTTTATCCATTTGTCTATCTATGGACACTTAGGCTGTTTTCATATCTTGGCTATTGTAAATAATGTTGCAGTGAACATTGGTGTACATATATTTTTTTGAATTACTGGGTTTTTTTTTCAGGTAAATACCCAGAAATGAAATTTCTGGATCATATGGTAGTTATATATATATATATTTTTTTTAACAAGAGTACCTAAAGGAAATGAAAATGAGGCATTCAGAGGTCATTCTTTTTTTTTTTTTTTTTTTAAAGAAGATATTGGGGGTAGGAGTTTATTAATTAATTAATTTATTTTTGCTGTGTTGCGTCTTCGTTTCTGTGCGAGGGCTTTCTCTAGTTGTGGCAAGCGGGGGCCACTCTTCATCGCGGTGCGCGCGCCTCTCACTATGGCGGCCTCTCTTGTTGCGGAGCACAGGCTCCGGACGCACAGGCTCAGCGGCCATGGCTCATGGGCCTAGCTGCTCCATGGCATGTGGGATCCTCCCAGACCAGGGCTCGAACACGTGTGCCCTGCATTAGCAGGCAGACTCTCAACCACTGCGCCACCAGGGAAGCCCCTGGTAGTTATTTTTTTGAGGAATCTCCATACTTTTCCACAGTGACTGTACCAATTGACAATCCAATCAACAGCGTATGAAGGTTCCCTTTTCTCCACATCCTCACCAACACTTGTTATTTGTTGTTATTTGGATGATAGCCATTCTGATAGGTGTAGGTGGTATTTTTTCCTGGCTTTGATTTGCATTTCCCTGATGATTAGTGTTTTTGAGCATCTCTTCAGCTGTCTGATGGCCATTTCTATATCTTCTTTGGAAAAATGTCTATTCAGTTTCTCTGCCCATGTTTTAATCAGGTTGTCTTTTCTGCTGGTGAGTTGTATGAGTTCTTTGTATATTTTGGATATTAACCCCTTATCACATAAATAATTTGCAAATATCTTCTCCCATTCAGTAGGCTGCCTTTTCATTTGTTGATAGTTTCCTTCATTGTGCAAAAGATTTTTAGTTTGATGTAGCCCCATTTGTTTATTTTTATTTTTGTTTCCCTTGCCTAAAGACATAGCCAAAAAAAAAGAGTGCTAAAACCCATGTCAAAGAGTATACTGCCTATGTTTTCTTCTAGAAGTTTTATAGTTTTAGGTCTTACACTTAAGTCTTTAATACATTTTGAGTTTATTTTTGTGTGTGGTATGAGAGAGTAGTCCAGTTTGATTCTTTTGAATGTAACTGTCCAATTTTCCCAACACAATTTATTGAAGAGGATGTCCTTTTCCCATTGGATATTCATGTCTCTTTTGTCATAAGTGAATTGACCATATACATATGAGTTTAATTCTGAGCTCCCTATTCAGTACTATTGACCAATGTGTCTGTTTTTTGTGCCAATACCATATTGTTTAGATTACTGTCATTTTGCCCTATAGTTTGAAATCAGGGAGCATGATGCCTCAACTTTTGTTCTTCTTTCTCAAGGTTGTTTTGGTTATTTGCATTCTTTTGTGTTTCCATATAAATTTTAAAATTATTTGTTCCAGTTTGTGAAAAATGCCATTGGTATTTTGAAAGGGAGTACATTGAATCTGTAGATTGTTTTGGATAACATAGCCATTTTAATAATATTAATCTTCCAATCCATGAACAAGGTATATCTGTCCATTTGTTTGTGTCATCTTCAATTTCATCCATCATGTTTTATAGTTTTCTGAATACAGGTCTTTTACCTCCTTGTTTAGATTTATTCTTAGGTTTTTTTTTTTTTTTTTGGTACAATTGGAAAGGGGATTGTTTTCTTAATTTCTCTTTTTGACAGTTTGTTGTGACTGCATAGAAACACAATATTCAACAGATGTCTCTGTATTAATTTCGTATTCTTTGACTTTACTGAATTTATTCATAAGTTCTAATATTATTTTGGTGATTTCTTTTAGGATTGTCTACAAATAGTATCAAGTCGTCTACAAACAGTGACAGTTTTATTTCTTCCTTTCCAGTTTTATTTCTTTATTTCCTCTTATTTTTTATTTTCTTTTGGAACTTCTATTTCTTTTATTTTGTCTGATTGCTGTGGCTAGGACTTCCAATACTATGCTGAATAAAAGTGGTGAGAGCAGGCATCCTTGTCTTATTCCTGACCTTAGTGGAAATGCTTTCATCTTTTCACTGTTGAGCATGATTTTGGTTGTAGATTTGTGTCATATATGGCCTTTATTAGGTTGAAATATGTTCCCTCTGTCCCCACTTTGTTGAGAGTTTTAATAGATACTGAAATTTTTCAGAAGCTTGTTCTGCATCTATTGAAATGATCATAGTTTTTATTCCTGAAATTTTTAATGTGGTGTATCACTTGACTGATTTGTTGATACTGAACTATCCTTTTATCCCTGGGATAAACCCCAATTTATCATGGTGTATGATCTTTTTATTGTATTGTAGAATTTGGGTTGCTAATATTTTGTTGAGAATTTTTGCATCCATGTTTATCAGTAATATTGGCCTGTAATTTCCTTTTTTGTGGTGTCTTTGTTTGGTTTTGGTATCAGTGTATAATGATGGTCTCTGAGAATGAATTCTGGAGTGTTCTCTCCTCTTCAGTTTTTTGGAATAGTTTGAGAAGGATAGGCCTTAATGTTTCTTTAAATATTTGGGTAAAATTCACCTGTGAAGCTGTCTGGCCCTGGACTTCTGTTTGCTGGATTTTTTTTTTTTAATTACCAATTCAATTTCAATACTAGTAATAGGTCTGTTTATATTTTCTAGTTTTTCTTGATTCAGGATTGGAAGATAGTACTTTTCTAGAAATATAGCCATTCCTTCTAGGTTGTCCATTTTACAGGTGTGTAACTATTTGTAGTAATCATTTACGATCCTTTACATTTCTGTAGTGTCATTTGTAACTTCCCCTCTTTCATTTCTGTTTCTATTTATTTGGGTCTTCTTCCTTTTTTTCTGGATGGGTCTGGCTACAGACTTATCAATTATGTGTATCTTTTCAAAGAACCAGCTATTAGTTTCATTGTTCTTTTCTACTGTTACTATTTTGGGGGGTTTCTATTTCATTTATTTCTCCTCTGATATTTATGATTTCTTTCCTTCTACTTACTAACTTTGGGTTTTATTTATTCTTCTTTTTCTTGTTTCTTTAGGTGTAAGACTAGATTGTTTATTTGTGG
This sequence comes from Tursiops truncatus, assembly GCF_011762595.2. NCBI lineage: Eukaryota > Metazoa > Chordata > Mammalia > Artiodactyla > Delphinidae > Tursiops > Tursiops truncatus. The sequence continues at coordinate 18,832,065 of NC_047036.1, forward strand.
TTTTTCTTGTTTCCTGAGGTAGGCTTGAGTGGCTATAAACTTCTGTCTTAGAACTGCTTTTGTTGTGTCCCATAAATTTTGAATTGTGTTTGTTTTCTTTTGTCACCAAGTAATTTTTAATTTCCTCTTTGACTTCTTCAGTGACCCATTGGTTGCTTAGGAGCATATTGTTTAGCCTCCATGTGTCTGTGTTTTCTTCAGTTTTTCTCTTGTAATCGATTTCTACTTTAATACCACTGTGGTCTGAAAATACGCTTAATATAATTTCAATGTTCTTAAATTTATGGAGACTTGTTTCATGGTCTAGCATGTGATCTATCCTGGAGAATGTTCCATGTACTTAAAAACTATGTATTCTGTTGCTTTTGGATGGAATCTTTATACACCACTCACATGCGCACGCGCGCACACACACACACATGGTTCATCTATTCTAGTCTAATGTGTCCTTTAAGACCAATGTTTTCTTATTGATTTTCTGTCTGGATGATACATCCATTGATGTAAGTGATATGCTGAAGTCTGCTTCTATTATCGTGTTACTGTCAACTTTTCCATTTATATTTGTTAATGTTTACTTTATGTATTTAGGTGCTCCTATGTTGAGTGTACATATATTACAATTGTTATATCTTCTTGTTGGATCGATCTCCCTATGTAATGGTCTTGTTTGTCATTGTTACAGTTTTGTTTTAAAATCTATTTTGTCTGATATAAGTATTTCTACTCCCACTATTTTTTTCTTTTCCCTTTGCATAGCATATCTTGTTTCCATTCCCTCACTTTAGTCTGTGTGTCTTTAGATCTGAAGATCATATCTTGTAGGCAGCACATATATGGGTCTTGTTTTTTATCCATTCAGTCACTATGTATCTTTTGATTGGAGCATCGAGCCTGTTTACATTAAAGTAGTTATTGCTAAGTATGTTCCTATTGCCACTTCATTACACTTCATTGTTTTCTGGTTGTTCTTGTAGTTCTTTTTTGTTCCTTCTTTTCCTCTCGTTCCTTGTGATTTGATGACTATTTTAGTGTTATATTTGGATTCCTTTCTTTTGTTTGTGTGTATGTATTGTAGGTTTTTGGTTTGTGGTTACCATGAGGTTCACATAAAACAGCATATATATATATATATATATATAAAATTATTATTTTAAGTTGATCTCTTATGTTCAACACATTCTAAATACCCTATACTTTTACTCACCCTCTCCCAATGTTTAATGCTTTGACATTATATTTTACATATTTTATTTTGTGTATCCTTAACTACTTATTTTGGAGATAGATGATTTTACTACTTTTGGCTTTTAATCATCCTACTAGCTTTACAAACAGTTGATCTACTACCTTTACTATATGTTTGCATTTACCAATGAGATTTTTCCTTTTGTCATTTTCATATTTCTAGCTCTGGTCTTTTCTTTTCCACTTTGAGAAATCCCTTAAACATTGCTTGCACAGCTAGTTTAGTGGTGCTGAACTCTTTTAGCTTTTGCTTGTTTGTAACACTCTTTAATTCTCCTTCAATTCTGAATGACCACCTTGCCAAGTAAAGTATTCTTGGTTGTAGGGTTTTTTTTCTTTCATCACTTTGAAAATATCATGCCCACAAAGTTTCTGCTGTACAGTCAGTTGATAATCTTATGGGAGTTCCTGTGTAAGGAACCAGTTGCTTTTCACTTGCTGCTTTTAAGATTCTCTCCTGATCTTTAATCTTTTCCATTTTAATTATGTCTTGGTATGGACCTTTTTGGGTTCATCATGTGTGGGACTCTTTGTTCTTCCTAGAACTGGATATATGTTTCCTTCCCCAGGTTACAGAAATATTCAGTTATTGTTTCTTCAAATAAATTTTCTTATCCTTTCTCTCTCTCCTCCTTTTGGGACCCTCATTATGGGAATGTTAGTATGCATTATGTTGTCCCAGAGGTCTTCTAAACTGTCTTCATGGTTTTAAATTCTTTTTTTTTTCTTCTGTTCAGCTTGGGTGATTTCCACTACTCTTTCTTCCAGTTTGCTGCACTCTTTCTTTGTATCACCCAATCTACTGTTGATTGCTTCTAGTGTATTTTTTTTTAGCTATTATATTCTTCAGCTATGTTTGGTTCTTCTTTATATTTTCTAACTCTTTGTCATACTTGTGTGTTCACTCATTCTTCTCTCAAGTTCATTAAGCATTTAATGACCATTACCTTGAACTCTGTATCGGGTAGCTTGGTTACCTCCACTTCACTTAGTTGTTTTTCTGAAGTTCCGTCTTGTTCCTCCATTTGGAACATATATCTCTGTCTCTTCATTTTCTCTAATCCTCTGTACTGATTTTTATGTATTAGGTAGGTTGGTTATGTTTCCCCAGTCTTGGAGAAGTGGCCTTATGTAGGAGATGTCCTATGGGGCCCAGCAATACACTCCCCTCTGGTCATCAGAGCTATATATTCTAAGGGTGCCCTCATGTGGGCTACCAGGGGCTTTCTGTTGTGGTGGTCTGACTTCTCGGAGAGTGCTGAGAGGCAGGGCTGACCCCAGGTGCAGTTGGCTGCTCGTCTCTGCCTTGTGCAGTGGGTGCTGGCCCACCGGTGGGAAGTGCCAAGTCCCTTCATGTCTTACTGTATGGCCTGGGGAGTCCTGGGGCTGATATTGGCCCCCTGGTTGGTGAGTAAGCCCCTGGAGCTCATAGGCTGGAGAGGGGACTCCAAAATGGTACTTGCCATCATTTGAATGTGATTCCAAAACTGGCAGCCACCAGCATCTGTGTCCCCAGGGGAAGCTCTCTGTTGCCTCATGCCTCTTTGATTTTGCAAAATCATTAAGTGGGTTTTTCCCAGGCTCCATTCAAATTATTTTCTCTGCACTGGGACTCAGGAGAAGGTGGGTTCAGGGTGGTCCTACTTCACCATATTTGTCACATCTCTGCAGTTGACTTCTGGTTTTTTTTGTTTTTTGTTTTTTGGAATATAGTTGATTTACAATATTGTGTTAGTTTCAGGTGTACAGCAAAGTGAATCAGTTATACATATACATATATCCACTCTTTTTTTAGATTTGTTTCTCATATAGGTCATTACAGAGTATTGAGTAGAGCTCCCTGTGCCATATAGTAGGTCCTTATTACTTATCTATTTTGGGGGGGGTGGCGGTATAGTTGCTTTACAATGTTGTGTTAGTTTCTGCTGTACAACGAAGTCAATCAACTATAAGTATACATATATCCCCTCCTTCTTGGACCTCCCCTTCACTCCCTCCATCCCACCCCTCTAGGTCACCAGAGAGCACCAAGCTGAGCTCCCTGTGCCATACAGCAGGTTCGCACTAGCTATCTATTTTACACATGGTAGTGTATATATGTCAATCCCAATCTCCCAATTCTTCCCACCCACTTCCCCCCACTGTGTCCACATGTCCGTTCTCTACATCTGCATCTCTATTCTTGCCCTGCAAATAGGTTGATTTGTAAATTATATAAATTTATCTGCAAATAATATTTGTCTCTAAACCCCATGAAAAAATTGATTTCAGTGTTAAATCTTTATAAAACATAAATTTTCCACTTTACTTTTTTTTCCTTTTGTATCAAAGTAAAATAGCATATTGACTTATGTGAGAACAGAAGTTCCCTATTCTTATCAGAAATAGATATCAAATTCTGTCAAATACTTTTAGCAGTTATTTTGGGTAATATATATTTTTCCTATTCAGTGCCGTTTATAGGCTAATATATTTTTTCAGGGCTTCGCTGGTGGCGCAGTGGTTGAGAGTCCACCTGCCGATGCAGGGGACACGGGTTCGTGCCCCGGTCCGGGAAGATCCCACATGCCGCGGAGCGGCTGGGCCCATGAGTCATGGCCGCTGAGCCTGCGCGTCCGGAGCCTGTGCTCTGCAACGGGAGAGGCCACAACAGTGAGAGGCCCGTGTACCGAAAAAAAAAAAAAAAAAAAAAAAAAAAAAATATATATATATATATATATATTTTCAAAATCTTCATTTTTCCATTTACATTTGTCAGAGTATATATCAGTATGTACTTTTCATTTACATAACCATAGGTTATTTAATAATAACAAGAGATTTCTTAATAAGAAAATAAGTTTTTTGTTTGTTTTGTTTTTTTTGCAGTACGCGGGCCTCTCACCGTTGTGGCCTCTCCCGTTGCGGAGCACAGGCTCCGGACGTGCAGGCTCAGCGGCCATGGCTCACGGGCCCAGCCGCTCCACGGCATGTGGGATCCTCCCAGACCGGGGCACGAACCCGCGTCCCCTGCATCGGCAGGTGGACTCTCAACCACTGCGCCACCAGGGAAGCCCGAAAGTAAGTTTTTTTAAAGATGTAGCCTTCTATCAGAACTACTTATAGTACCTCTCTTGCCACACCAATAAATATTTCACTTCACATTTCAGCAGCATCTCTTCTTAGTCTTTTAAAAATATCTACGCATGTAGTGTTTCATTTAATATTCTCCATAATATTGCAAGGTTGAAGTGCCACGAATTCCAGTGCTATTGTAACAATTAAACTACCTGGAAGCCTACGTAGAACCCTGATCTATCTGGCACCTAAACCAAGGGCGCATCTTTCTAAGAAAGTAACATCTTAAAAATAATTTCTATTTTGTAACACAGATTGAAATGATTTAAGAACTTCCATTAGACCAGGGCTACTGATTCTGAGCCCAGGGTTAGATCCATATGGCAGTTCACCAGGGGAATATGTTCAGTGCATTATTATAAAAACTGTCATTTGATGACACACCGTGCTATTATAGTCTTTTTTTTAAACAAGTAACAGTAAAACAAATTATATTAAATTATAGAGAAGGGATAATTTCAGTGACTGTAAAGTACTTGATACAGAGATGTTGCAGGCCAAGTTCAAAGCTAGTCCTTGCCTTATATAAGCTGAAGCCTAAGTAGACCCTGACGAGCTCACATTTTCAGCTACTCACTTTTAAGTGGTCCCAATTGCTTTGGCAAAACACTGCTGTTAAGAACTGAATTATGTCCCTTCTACCCAAGTTCATATGCTGAAGCACTGACCTTCGGTGTGACTGTAATTGGAGATATGGCCTTTAAAGAAGTAATCTAGTTATAAGGCTGAGATTCTAATTCAACAGCACCAGTGTCCTTAGACAAAGAGGGTAAGCCCGTAGGAGAATATCAAGAGAGTCAACCTTTCACAAGCCAGGAAGAGAGGCCTCACCAGAATTGAATCCTGATGACTCTTCATCCTAGACTTCCAGCCTTCAGAACTGAGAAAATGAATTTCGTTGTTTAAGCCATACAGTCTGTGGTATTTTGATACAGCAGTGAGAGCAGATGAATATAATTGGACTTACTTTATATTTTAGAAACTATCACATAGATCACACTCTCTTAATAGCCACATAAAGAAAAGTCTTTTCCTAGGAAGACACAGCTTTGCTGATGTACATAATCCTACATTCTCTTAGTCAGAGTACCTCACTAGAGTCTGAAAATACATTGTGATATTTATATAAAAAAATCACAAGAATGCTTTTTTCATCGATGACTGAAAGGACAAATTTGCCTAAATGTGTCAATCACAGAAATTTTAATCGATGCCATCTCGCCTACAAAGTATCCTATGGAAAAGCATTATGTCTAGCTGCATGCAGTCCCCAGATATACAGATGTGTAGTGTGTGTGTGAAAGAGAATTAGACAATTATTTAGTTTTTATCCTTGAATTATACGAGAATTAGGAATCTGGTAATTCAAGGATAAAAATTAATAATTATTGTACACGTGCTTTATGATGTGCGAAGGGAATTGAGTTTTATCCATTTATAGTTTGACGTAGCTTCTCTCTATCTTGAGAACATAAAAAGTACAGATATAAACAGTATGAGAGAAAAGGAATAATGACCTATGATTCCCAGATAGTTGTAGCCAAGGTACCTGAATTTCTTTGTGTTTGATGTGCATTTCTTGTTAAGACAGAGTAGTAAGTTGTGTGTCCTGTGAACCAAATGCACGAGGGTGTACTGATCTGAAAAATAATTTGGTGTATTGCCTTTAAAGCAGTGATGCGAACAAGAAAGAAATAAAATGCTGTGAGCACTTACACATTTCAGCTCATTTGTATCAAAAACTAAAAGAACAATAAAAGGAGACAATTCAGACTTATTTATACATCTGGTGTGTTTTCTTTTCTTCAACACAAAAGAATTCTAAGATTTCTCACTATTATTTATCTTCTAGATCCTATTACTCATTGGTGATTTAATAATTGAAAATACATCATTAAAATTGTGGTTATCTTTGTCATATAGGGTTCAGTTTAGAACACATATTTAGACATGATACCAATAAACATGCATTAATGCAATTCACTAGAAAGTGGAATTTAGTGTGAAAGAGTTCCCCATGCATCCTAAGATTTACTGTTAAAATACTGAAAAGGCTTTACTAAAACCCCTAAAATACGTGTGAATTGTAGCATTAAAAACAAAACAAAACAGCCAAACAGGAGGACAGTGGCCCTGGGGAAGACTTGTTGAATACTGAGCGGGGCTATATGGAAGCAATGCATGGTTCAGTGCTTAAGATCTGGTCGGACAAGGGTACCACAGATGTTTAGCCAAAAGATACAAATGTGATCAATCATATAAGAATTAACACATGTTAGTCAAACTCAGAAGTATAAATGTAGACATAAGGCAGAAGGTATTACAGATACAGATGCTTTTGGACAGAATGTTTTCTTCCTATAGTTATATATCGGCCCTCCACATCCATGGGTTCTCCCTCCCATGGATTCAACTAACTGTGGATCAAAAATATTTGAAAAAAAATTCCAGAAATCTTCAAAAACAGAACTTGAATTTGCCATACTCTGGCAACTATTTACATAACATTTGCATTGCATTTACACCTACGTAGCATTTACATTGTATTAGGTATTGTAAGTAATCTAGAGGTGATTTAAAGTGTATGGGAGTCTGTGTGTAGGTTATATGCAAATACTATGCCATTTTATATAAGGGATTTGAGCATACTCAGATTCTGATTTTGACATTTTTGAATTTTGCTATCTACAATGCTCCTGGAACCAATCCCCCATAGATACCAGGGGACTACTGTACTCAAATGAAAAGCCACGTCACAGCCAGAAGATTGCTCAATGAACTTAAAGTGAAGTAAAGCAGAGAAAATTGGGTGAGTCATATTAATGTCTATTGTCATTATATTATGCTAATCTTATGCATCCACGTGAACTAGAAGAAGGTACCTGCTGGTGTATACTTTTTATTTGGGGAATACTAATACAATGCTGAGAAAAGTCTCTGAGAAATGTCCTCCAGGCTCTTCCCTTATTAACATGCTTCTTTTTCTCCTCTCCTGCAAACATCAGTGGACAAATGATTTGTACTGAATGCTACAGGCTGTCTAGCAGTTTTTCCCACATTCTTATTTTCTCTCAGAACTCTGAGTGATTTTTTTATGAATCCTCTCCTACAGCACACAGGAATGTGTTCAGGGTGGCTGACTATAGTCCCAACTCACGTAGGACCTTGTTTGCTCCTGGTGAATTACTTTACCTAGTGCCAGTGATTGCTTCAAACATGTTTCTATTAGTTAACTCTGGCTAATGAAATGCATAGTGAAATAAGTTGAGTGACATTTGGTAAAGTTTCTTATCTCCAATGTAGAAACCACAGGAAGAGAAGGTATTCAGTTTCCTGTAAGTATTTTTGAATCTGGATAACATAGGTATAACGGTTATATCCATCGTCTTACAAGCCATCATCGAATTACTCAAAAGACAAAGCCAACATTGGCGGTGACAAACAGAGATGAAAATGATCTAGATTTTTGGTGACATCATTCAGCTATTGAATTCAGTAACCCTAATAACCTCTCTACATCTGAATACTTAGATGAAGAAGACATAAACTAGCTCTTAACTATAAGCCTATTTGAAATTGTATTTATACTATGACTGAAAACACTTTTTAAAGGATAGAAAGTTGTAAGATATTCTCAGGACATCCCTCTTCACATTGTCTTGCTTGTTTCTACTTACAGAGAAGAAAGATGGCCTGGATTTCTTCCTTTCTGGTTGAATACTCTTTCTTTGTGTTTATCAGTTTTCCTTCAGGGTTCAGTCATTAACCCTTTTTCTGTCCACATTCCTTATATGGGTAATCTGGTCAGACACATTATTTTAATTCTATCCATATGCCAAAAACTTCCAAATTTATTTATCCAACCAGAGCTCTCTAGGGGTTCCTGATTCCCATTACCAACTGCCCAGTTGACATACCATTTGTATTCTGGTAGTCATCTCAAAGTGATCATACCCAATACACCCATCCTTACTCCCCAATATTTCTCTTATTAGTGACACCCTCTTTGACTTGTACTCGATGAATATTGCTGTCTCCAAATACAACCTGAACCATCCTAATGCTCTCTAATCCCACAGCTCTTGAAAAGTTACAGTCTTTGCCTTAAGCACCATCATTTTATCCCTATTCTAGAGCAACAGGTTTTCTTTAATAACAGAATCAGACTGTTACTCTCCACCTTAAATTTTTCAATGACTTCTCACTGTCCTGAAAATAAAATTGAACTTCTTATATTATGGAAGATCCTATGTAACATGGTTTTACCTCTGTCTCACCTCAACTAAAACTACCTTGATCCTTCCTAAGTAAAAAGCCGCTCTGGATTTGCTCTAGACTTCTAATATCTTTCATGTCCTAAAGCTTTGCCTTTTCTTACTAGTTTTATATCAGTCTAGAAGAATCTTTTACTCCCTGATCTCACCTGTCAGCCTTTTTCATTACAATCTCAGTTCAAAACATTATCTTCTGAAAAAGGTTTTTCCTCACTACTCAATCTGAAACTGTTTCCCTTCCTCGCACTCTCAATAACACACCCATATAGATTGGTGAAATGCTTCAAACATACAGGGCACTAGGCAAATGCCATGTTTTTAGCAGAGCCTTGATTCATGATGCTGCTTAAAATATTAACTCACTCACTGCATTCCCATCTTTCCTGAAATCCCCCTATTTTACTTTTCTTCATTTAAAGTACTGATATCTGGCATAACATTTATTACTTGTTCATTGTGGACCTTCTCACACAAGACTTCAAGTTACTTGAAGGCTGTCTTTTGCTGTTGTTTTGTTCACTGTTGTACCACCCATCTGAGGGTGTCAAGGACATAGCAGGTGATCAATAAAATTTTTTAAATAAAAGAATAAAATTATTGTTTTATTCACAGTACTTACCACTTGCTGAAATACTTTGGTTAACATTTAATTTCATATTTTTTTCCTTGTAGAATATAAACTCTTTGAGAACAAGGGATTGTCTTTCCTAAATCACTGTCGTATCTCTAGTTCAAAAGCAACTGCTTCGCAGATAATAAGCACCATGAATGTAAGTATATATGAATGATTAATTTCTTTGATAGTGATTTGACAATGGAGATTTGTTTTGGGCATCAGTATTTCTTAAATGTTGCAGTTTGTTTTAGATTTTGTTGGGGTTTTTTTCCCCCAATTCTCTCCTGGCAATGTAGTGAAATATCATGAGCGCACATTCTGGAGCTATAAGGCCTTTCCCTGAATTCTGCCCTCTTTCACTAACTCACTCTGATGTATGGAAAATTACTTAGCTGTTACTTTCCTCAATTTTCCTATATGATTAATGATGATAATAATATGATCTATCGTAGGATTGCTGTAAGGCTTGCACAAGTTAGCATTAGGCCAGTGCTTAGCACACACTAATTGCTCAATATATACTGAGTATTATTTTATAGGACTTTCATTTTATCTAGCCTAAGTGGAAAGACTCCCAGGTCCTTTTCCTAGTTAGGAGGAGGCCTGCCCCCACTGGCAATCACAAAGGAGGTATTTAGGAATTTCAGCCTCCCTTATCCATGTATTGGTAGGAAAAGCTGATACAAGGCAAATTCTGATAAGATCCCACCACTCAGACTAATCCCTGCCTCTGCTATGGTCAAATTCTTCCACTGCCCATCCTCTTCCTCCTCTGGTAATTTTCTTTTCCTTTACACCCAGGAGAACAGAGTGGGTTGTTCTCACTCTGATGGCTTAAGAAATTCTTTCTTTTCTCTCTCTCTCTGTCTCTCTCCCCCTTCTCTCCTTACTTCTCTCTTCTCTCTCAATCTCTTTTGACTCCTCATGTAGTGGAGAGAATGTGATACCTTCTCATATTTGAGAAAGAAAACATTGTTCTTTTCCCTCTGGTTTGGTAATGTCTCCCAAACCAACTTATCAAACCTCTTTACCCTGCATATGAGACCACAAGCTTGATAAATATAAAAAGCAAACTTCACTTTCCCTTGCTGATTTTTTCAACTGTGTATATTCCTTGTAGAAATCTTTGGAGCAGTTTGAATCTCATCTGGGTTGGCTTGAGAGACTCCTAGATCCCTTGACCTAATATTATCCAAGATTGCTCCCAATTTCACCATCTTTTCCCTAAAATTTTATCACCTCCGTTTGCAGTCATAATAGACAACTTTGTTAAATAAATAAACTATTTTATGCAATAAGCAATCCTTATTCTTTCCTTTCCCCTTCCTTGATTCAACCCAACTTACTAAAGAACAGATATGAATTTCATTGTCTCTCCTCTCTATATTTCACTTCCCTGTTCACAAATTTTCAGTAGTTTTCTATTTGTTACAGGATAACTTCCCATATCTCTGCCATTTAAAACTATATATCTACGCACACCCTAATCCTTACTAACATTTCCAACTTTTCACTTCATAGTTTGTCTAAAAGCACCCTGTTACAGTCAAAAGGACTTTCTGCTACACACCCATAGACACTGTGTTATTTTTTCGTGTGTCTTCAGATAACCTTTCCTCCAACTTGGATACCACATTGTCCTTTTCTATCTATACTGCCAGCTGAAATGTCACCTCTTTCTTTCAGAGCAGCATAGCCTTGCAAATCTCTTTTCTCTCATTTGTACATCCTACACCATCTGTCTGGCATTATTCCATGATAAGTGTTCTTCACCTAAGTTTGTTGACTCCTTGTTAATAGAAAACTATTTTAAAATAGTGCCTTACAACATTTTTTTCTCCAAAAAGTGTAGATACTCAAAATTAATTATTGACAGAGTAAGTGGCTAAGTGAAAAGTTTAGCCAAGCCCCTGTAATTGTGAAACAAGATGCCAAAGAAGAAGTGCTAACCCCAAAATGATAGTCCACAACTAAGGAAAACTGGGCAAAAAATTTTAAGTATCCTCAGCATTCTTTGAACCTTATCTTTATACTTTTTTCCCCCAAAATGGGTTAATTTGGTGTCCCTGCAGCATGTCAATCAGTCAAAACAAACATATGACAGAGAAATGATAGAACTGAGGATAATAGAAAAGGCAACTGTCCTTTAAATAAAATATAATTTTACTAAGAAATATTGGGGCTGGTTTTCTATCTCAAATGTCTTCTTGTCTCACTAGTGGTTTTTCAAAAGAAAATAAAGTCAATGTACTATGTACATATGCCATTTTTATTAAGATTCACAGACAAATAGTTCAGGTTAATACAGCAAACACATTCTGGAGTAGATGCCCAGTGTAAAAACCACCTGTCTGCTTTGAGAGATGCCCTTTCACCAAAAATGGCCATCTAACTGTTTCTCAGTTTTTTTTAAATTTTGTGTCATGTGCTCTCCACATCCTTGACTTGGGTTTTAATTTATGACATTTAAATTCTCTCCACCAAAAAACTGACAATATTTTTCAGAGACAATTAGATTTCAAAAGTTACCACCACTGAGGATTTCTAAACTTGGAAACTTTCTGTGTTCATCTTCTCCCATGTATACAGAGAGGCACTGAAAGCAGTAGAAAGACAAGCTGCTAAGAGATGATGCTAGAAGTGGTGTGCAAAGAAATGGGGGGAGCAATGTCTAGCTAAATGGTGCTACTGCCTTGGAGATCTTAAAATAGCCCTGGATGCTTGTAATAAAATCTATTTGCCGAATCCAGTTCAAGTGACTTTCTGTTATTTGCAATCAAATGTGCTTTTCAGCTCAAACTATTTTAAAACACTCTCAAGGGAAATTATATAAAATGTTAGGGTTTTGTCACTGAAGTCCCAAAGGTCCAGCAAGAAATTCACAAGCAAGAAGCTGTGAAGGAGTAAACCTTACTTTATGACTTGATTTTGGGCCACTAAGTATTATTACATATGGCAGCTTACCAACAATTTGTTAGGATATTTATAGCATATAATAATAATAGTATAATAATAATAATAATAGGAAATCCAGAACTACCTAAAGTGATGGGAGAGGATATAATATATTTAGTTTTCTGGAAAAAATTATACATAATATTTTACCATTAGTGATAAGGTCATCCACATCCTTTGTGTACTTTGGAGTACCATGTACCCAAGACTTTTTTAGGCTGATCCTTCCTTACACCAGGTATAAACAACATATTTTTAGAAATGAAGATAAATGTTCTCCTTGGCTTATACAAAAAAACTAATTGAATACATTATTAATCTTCTTTATATATCATATCCGTCTGGCCATCTTTATATGTGTGAATGTGTATATACACATACTGAGATATATATATATACACACACACACATATATATACACACACACACACACACACACACACACACACACACACACACACCAGTTCTTTTAGTTCTTTGAGGTAGTAATTTACATCTCCCCAAAATACAGAAGAAGGAATTGAGATGCAGAACATTTAAATATACTTGCTCAGGGCGACGAAGCTAATGAATGATTGAGCAGCAAGGATATTAACAAGTCAGTAAAACATATTCACTGCTTTTCTATCACAAATTCAAAATCATGTCACCTAGCTCTCAGCTTCAGATTCTATGGGAAATGGATAGCAATATAAACTCTAGCTTCCATCTCACAATCTGATTTCAAAGCAACCTTTCTGGAAATATTTTTTAAAAAATGGTTGAATTAAGAAAAAAACTCATACACACAAATACACACACACACACACACATTTCCTGATTTATGCAACCAAAATGGGAATTACTAAAAGGCTTTCAATGTCAAAGTATTTTGGGGAAGAAAAAATAGAGAGCACTAGTCAAATTCAATAAACGTAACAGCTGAAAAATAAGGCTATGTATGCCACCAAGGGAGATATAATTACTTTTTCCTTTTAATATGCAGAGAGGGATAAAACGTTAAAATAAAATGGAAAAAAACCCCACATTACCATAATTGTTTGGTATTTAATCATTACTTCTATGTGTTTGTTAATATGACTATAAGTGATAAACTTCTTCAGCATCACTTTTTTCCTATCCTAAAGCTATACTTTATCAAAATGCTATAATGAGGTGAACGGGAAGGTATTTCCATACATTATGGTGTACTTGCATTTTTCCTTGAATAATTGTCAGAAAACCTGATATGATGTGTTATTTACATCACTTAATTTTGGAGAGACTTCAGATAGCTTGAAAATGTCTGCTACAGAACTGTTATCTCAAAGAATTAAATGAACTTTGGGCAAAAGAAACCACTTCTGAGTTCAAGTGTAGTTGGCTCTGACTGCTTAGTTATAAAGTATTAACTAATTTAGTAGGTTTTTGCTGGCAAGTACAGAACATCCATCCCATTTGATTTCTACATATTTTGTATCTTTTAAAATATGTACATATGATATATTCTTAAATTTTTCTATTAATAATCAAGTGGTTTGACTTATAATTATTCCCTTGGTTATCTTTAATTAAAAGAACATGTGTGTTTATACTTTTCAATGTTAGTACTTAAAAAATCTAATCTGGTTTTATTTAATAATTTATAACATATTCCATATTATACTTGAATGAAGTCATTACAAAACATACACACAAACTAAATATCTCTAGGGAGGAAATCAAATCACACTTAACAAATCCTGCTTTTGTAAATGATATAATTTTTTTTTAATATATCTTATTCATTTGTTCTATGATTCATTTTTCTTTGGTTTTATATTCCAAATTAAATTTTACATTTTGTCTTTTCACTTAAGTTCTTTTATGCCTCAGAAAATGTTATATATCTCAATTAGAGAGTATATAATGTTTAAATATTTTAATATATAATAATTTGGTTAGTCCTTCACTCGTTGACACGTGCTTTTAATATATTACTATTATTGTATAAATATTGCTACAATGAGCATCTCTGTATATAAATTTTCATTACTTTAAGTTGCACTATCTGAATCATTAAGTCAAAAGTTACTGTCATTTTAAATGCTGTTCATAGTCATCAAAGCCAGAGAAACCGAGGTTTTAATTTCTTTGTAATATGTGGTAACATTATATCCCTTTGTTTTTCACCACTAATCTGAAAGAGGAAGAAAATCCCATTGTCATATTCCATTACACTCTGCATACCTAAATGGGTTGTAGCAAGAACAAGACAAGCTCTTTCAAGAACATCTCCTAGAACTAAGTATCTAAGCGTAGAGTATCTTTTCTCCAGCAATACCATTTTTCTTTAGTTGTGTCCCAGTCACACTTAGCACACACCTGGACCCTCATTTTGGATGCACCATTGTGAATTGGCCTTATTACATCCTAATCACACACCTCCCACATTACACAGCAGAGTGATTCACGAAGACACAACATTAAGCCTACTAAATATGCATAAATCCCTTCAATTAAAACTCTGCAGAATCATTTTCATGTTGAACATACAGACTAATTGTTAATATCCCTCAACTGTGCTAATGCAATCATTTGTGCAAATTCAATTCTTCTTTGTATTTTTTTCCTGAAATTTTCATTGTTTAACATTAACAGGAAAGAAACACCTCCTCTATTGAAATGATAGTTAATTTTAACTAGGATTGCACAGTCATTTCAACATTCACCATGTTCTCCAATGTCATTTTTAGTTATTTCCGTGTACCATCTTCCATCTACAATCTAGGTCATGGAAGGAAGAAACGGTGTACTTAAGTCACAGGAACAGGAAAAATCAAACAGACAACATCAACAACAGAACCATCACAATAAGTGACCCTTCCAAAAAATACTGTTTTGGTAAGGAAATCACTTTTTTTTGAAAATTTCAGTAAAAACAGTTGGTTTCTCCTTATGACTTGCACAGTATTTTATTCATTTACTGGAGGCTTCAGTCTGAAATCTCATGCTCCCATCCTTTTCAAAATTAAAACCCAGGAGGTTTTCTTGCATTTTATTTTCTCTGCTGTTACATATTTGATACTAGAACATCATTTCTTCTAAGTTAAAAATCAGTAATAAGTTTATTGGGGGTATCTTTTAATCATCCGAGTATTGCAGACACTAAAATAATCTCCCCAAAATACATGCTAGTTCAAGGAAACTATAGTCATTTGGAAAATAATCTAGCCTTTCTTTAATTTTCAACTGGCGCTATAAGACAAATACAATAAAGCTAATCTATTTGCAATAAATAAAATGACTTGGAGGCTGGCCTGAGGTAGCAATGTTAAATACGGTCTAAACTAGTCTCCTGTAAATAAATGCATTACTATCTCAGAAAATGCTGTGCATTCAAATGGAAAAAATATATTATCAAGACCTATTCCCTCACTTTGTCATTCAAGTAGATTATTCACACAGTAAGTAGTTCATTTATGAAACAGCTAGATATTTACAGTTCACCCTGTATGAGGCACTGTGGCAAGGATGGAGATAGAAAGTTAACTTGGACACACTGGGCCCATGTCCTGCACAACATTCTTACTCAAATCAAACACACACACACACACACACACACACACACACACACACACACACACAGAGAAACACATTCTTCCAAGCCTATAGAAATGTAAATTAATGATTGTTCTAAGACCGCTGCAGTTATGCTGAGAAATTATAATTGATTTGATAAGGTAAGAGAGGTAAAAGGAGTTTCCTTGGAAAAAGTAGTCACCACAGAGAGGTTGGAGCGTTGTGTAAAAGGGAAGGAAAAGTATCCCGAGGCACCGGGTACAGCTGTATGGTATGGTATGATATGGGCAAAGACACCATGGCGGAAGGCAGCATGACAATTTTCAGGTCAGTGTGGTTGGAGCATAGACAGAACATGGCCTCATATTGATGGAGGCATGGGTGTCGAGTCAGTTATTTAGGTTGGATTGGAGGAGGTGTTCCTCTACCAAAACCTACGCTAGGTTTATTTTTAGAATTTAGTAAAGACACAGACAAGATATATTTAGTGGGAAATAAATAAAACAAAAAATATGTATCATACAAATGGAGAAGTAGTTATTCTAAATGTAGACTATTGTTTGCTATTATCAAAGAGTAGAAAAAATATTAAGTAATCTGGGGAGATTTCTGTTTATGACATTAAAAAGGATCAGCTATCTTGGAGATGAAAATAAAATACCTAGAAATGCTGGATAAATATGTTTATAAAACGGAATTGCAAGACATTCAGGAAAGTGCTGAAGACGCGAGAAAGCAAGGAGGAGCTGGATATCCATGTGCAATCTGCCTGGAAATCACTGCCACTCCACAGTCACTCACCCGTATTAATAAGTAGGGAACTTAGACTCGTGGCCCCTAGAGGAGAGGGAACAGGTCTTCAGTACCAGCAAACAGGAGCTTGAACTGAAAACTAAACACAAGAGGGATACACAGATATGAAGAGGTGGATGGGAAAAAGTGTTCCCACCAACACAGGAGAAATCAACAAAGGTGGTCAACCTCTTCCAGGCCCCATGTGGTGACAGGAGAGATGGGGTGGTACCAACACTGAGAATTGCTGAATGCAAGCCGGTGCTCATGCGATGCGGGGAAGGCCAAGAATGGAAAACGATAACTCAAGCAAATAATAACCAGAAGAAGACAAATAGTCTTTAAATTAAATAGCTATAGGGCTTCCCTGGCGGTCCAGTGGTTAAGACTCTGTGCTCCCAATTCAGGGGGCACGGGTTTGATCCCTGGTCGGGGAACTAAGATCCTGCATGCCACACAGCATGGCCAAAATAAATAAAAATTAAAAAGATAAAAAAAAATAAAGAGCTATATTTGGCACAAGGGAGTGCATAAAACTAGGCAGAAATATACAGAAATTTTAAGTATGTGTGCACCTAACAAATAACCTGAAAAAACTGTACAAGAAAAATTGATGCAATTATAGGGAGAAATTGAGCCATCCTTGATTTTAACAGAAGATTTAATAATCTATCTTTCATTAATTTTGCAATCAAACAGAAAAGAAAATGAGATTTAAATTTGTGCCCATTAAATGGAACAATTAACAATCTTGATCTATGAGCATTTCTGTACCAATCATTAGAGAATTCTCATTCTTCTCTTGCATACATGGACTATTGATGAAAATTAATCTTAGTTCATAGAGCATTGTCAACAAAGTTCAAAGATTCAATGCACAGAAAACTTTCACTCAGTAGAAGAGATGCAGTTAAAAATGAATAATCTATCAAAAAGTAAAAGATCATGTAATGTTGATAGATTACTGTCAGAATAAAATATTTATACATTTAAAATACTGTTTGTTCTGAGCAAAACTGAGAGATCAGATCATTGAGCCCATGACAGAGACTGAGAATTGCATTCCTATGATAATCACAGAAACATAGATCTTTTTCTTTTCATTGGTAGATAGCCACACTGGGTTAGAGTCTATATTTTCTAGTTCCCTTGAATTCAGGTGTGATTGTACATAGGATTTCTGGCCAATGGGAACATGGCATTGGTGAGTTACCTTAGATTATGAGGACACAGCTCATCCCCTAGGAAGATGATACAACCAAACAGAAGCAGCTCAGGTTCCTGACAATTCTAAACTAAAATACAAGCTTTACTGGATTGGTTAAACTCAGACTATTACATGAAAGAGAAACTATCTTCTGTTTGTTATAATTTATATTTTTTGTTTCTATTTCACAGCCAAGTTTGTTTCCTATTCAGTACAGAACTCAAACTGATTTCTAAAATACAAAGTGACTAACTCAGATATCTCAGGCTTCTAGTTTTGACTTTGAGAATTTAATGTAAGTTTTGCTTCATACTTAGTTTTGGCTTCTAAACCTGTCTGCATGTGAGTCAAGAAATATAAAAAATATTTAGGTTTATTTAAAGTAAGGGTTAACTTTCAAAACAATTTTTATTCATCACATTTAAAATTGTCCTTTCACACGTGTGCTGTTCAGATTCCAACACAGGAAAAAGGACACCTTCAGCCTGTGGAGCTAAGATGGTAATGGCTGTTGACAACTGAACTGCATCATGATTTTTCAGAATAAGGTTTCTGCTTAGGACCAATGAGTTGATTTCCACAAAACCACTTCTCTATGTTATTTATCTCAGCCTTTTGGGGGAAAGGATTTTTGCCTAGAGTACACAGAATGAAAATGGCTTCTGCTGGCTTCAGATGCAACTGATTTTCACAAATTTGCAAAGGAGGAACCACAACCAGAAATAAAAGCAGGCAATTATTCACATCCTCCCATCACAGAATCAAGAATTTTTAAAGGCTTCCCCACAATTAGCTGATCTTTTACCTATTCTAGTTTACATCCTCAATGGAAAGTACATGGTACTTGGGTCAGAAAAACTATGCTTATCCGGATTCTGACATTTAAAATTATCTGCTCATGGCCTCCAAAAATTAAGGTTAATGAAAACTTCACAGGATTTTTACAAGGGTTAAAAAATGAAATATTTGAACGTTACTGGCAAAATTACGTGCATATATTATTTCCTTAATATTGATTTGGTAACTACGCATCATGCATAAATGTCTTGTGTCAATGAGACTACCTAGAATCAAGGGTCTTCATCTTAAATTGTATGTTTATCCCACAGGGCATTCCACAGTGTTCTTTATCATAGTACTTTCCCAAACAACCATTTGTAAAATTGGGAAAACCCAGGAAGAAAAGTAAATGATAAAGAACAAAACTTATAATAAAGGAGGTAACAATAGAAATAGGTTATATTGTCATCTGAAATATGACAAGGCCAAAGTAAAGTAATGGGAATATGTTGGAACTTTGGATATTCACATTACTCTGTAATAGATTCTAGACACCAAACCACAGTAGAAAGTTAAATGATTAAACATAACAGCAAGGAGTTAATATGAAATCAAAGGGTGTGGAAATAATCCTATAGTGAGCTTGCCACTCCATATACAGTCATACAATATTTTAAAAGGTTCAGCACCCCACAACCAAAATACAGACTTCAAAAAGGATCTTGTTTTTCAAGAAACATAATTCATCCTTAGAAGAAAATATAGTTTTACTTGTTTTTGAATTTAAATATTCCTGTAAATTCACTAACAAGAAGATCTTATCACAGATCATTAAAGTAATATGTAAATCTGGCACAATGTCTAGAATTAAGAATTCCTAGTAAATGAATCTGTACCAAATGAAGGATTGGATTCCCACATATGTAGTCTCAGGGAAATTTTTAACATTAATTTTCCTAACTGATTTGTCAACTTAATTTTTAGAGAAAACTAAAATATGTTTGTGAAATAACAAGGGATAAATTAATAGTTGACTGATTTTTTTAAACACTTGAAATAAATGTGTTGATGATACAGAAGAAATAATTTGTACTCTCTGAAATGAATACTTGAGGGTGTTCATCAGAAAACCGAATCCTTAAGGCTTAGGTGAACTTGCAATTTTTGAATTGAAAGTTACTATTTAAGGTCCACATTTTCAAATATTCATTAGTATGCAGGACTCTTTTGAGCCCAAATTCAATTTTATTTTATAAATAGTGTATGTACTTATGCCTACGTCTATGTCCTAATCTACATCACTTCAAACAGTGCCAGGCACATAGTAAATGCTCAGTAAGTGATGCTAGGTATTGCTGTTACCATGACAGTTATGCTTACTTCCTTTCCATAATAGGGTGGATACAATATTTTTAAATAGTAAATAAAATTATTTTAAATGCTTTGACATAGAAATATAATTTCAAATGCTTATGCCCGAAAACTCATATATTCATTTGCACTGATAAAAATGTGTTTGGCTATTAGAATTGCATGCTTTTTATCCTTTTAACATCATCAAAAAATATAAAATACATTTCACAAGTTTCTTAGCATCAAAACCCCTCCTATTTTTGACATTGACTTTAATCAGCAAAAGGCCTTTGGGCAATCAGTTTAGGGTCTCCTGGACCATTTCATAGGATAACCTGGTAAAAATTTCCATGCTATTATTCTCAGCTCTTTTATTTATATTTCTCCCCCTTTAAAATAACTATGGTAGAAAAATAATGTTTTTGATGGCTTCCTCTGTGGCAGACAACGTTCTAAAAATTTATACATATCATTTTATTCCTTATAATAACCTTATGAGCTACACATTAAAGGGCCCTTTTTTTATTCCTTACAATAACCCTATGAAGTATACATTAGTTGGGGATAGTAAGTCATAATGAAGTGTTTGTTATATTTTTAATGTCACAAAGCTAATAAGAGATGAAGACAGGATTTGTACCAAAACAAACAATGACTCTCCAGAAATCATTTTTCCAATGAATAATTAATATACTACCTCTCTAATACCCTACAGACCCTTGGAAGAAATGGATATTGCAGAACATATTCAAATAATTGTAAGTGAACATTTGGAACCTCCTTTAAACATTTCTATTAAATTCATCTATATAATTTACAAGCTATTTTGAAATGAGTTCCACGATAGTGCCTGGAGATGTCTACACTAGAACACTGTGCTCATTTGGTTCACATCAGAAGAAAATAGTTAAGATCCCCACATTTGGATCCAAATGCCTGCTGCATATCTTACTCATCATATGACCTGAGGCTAATCCTTTAACCTTTTTGCCCTGGTTTCCTCATCTGTAAAATGAAAACAATAACAGAAAAATTAGGTGAGCTGATATATGTAAAGTGCTTGGGAAAAAGTCTAACATACAATATCCACTCCGTAAGTATTTTTAGTTATACGCTAGGGATATATATAACAAGATTGTGTGTATATATATGATCATGATGGACAGATGGACAGAAGATGGGAGAGGGTGTGTGTATGTGTCCTATTAGACACATTTTTTCATTCTATTGCTTAGTCTTACAACATCCTCTTCCTACTTCTTATGTAACCCAGAAGTCAGATTATTTATCCTGACCATTAAAACCCCAATTCTACACATTCCATGGCTTCTAGCAATTCTAATGCCATCACCAACATATCTTCAAGGTTCGAGGTATACAGTTTTTCCATTCTCACCCATGGGTCTAAATCAGTGTTCACGTTCAGTAATTCAGACCTGGGACCAAGTTACCTCATTGTTGTTGCCCTATTCCCCAGTATGTCATTCTAGAAATAAAATTCAGCCTGTCTCCTTCATTTCAACTCCCCAATTAATGCTCTGATCCATTCCTTCAATTGGAAATCCATCTTTCTCACAATGGTTGGTTCTCTTTTTATTGTCCTCCTTTCTGCTAGATTTTTTTTTTTTTTTGCATGTATAGCTCTCCAAGCACCTGATTCTAATTAGGCCATCAGTTGACTCATGCCCTCTGAGCCCAAGCTTTCTCTCCAAAGGAGTTATTATATTTAGGGTACTTCCTAAACAGCGTAGCCCCAGCGTGATGGGAGAGTTTTTCATTGGCTGGCATGAGTGGGTGTGTCATAGGAATAGGATATCTGCTTCACGGGGCAAGAATAGCTCTTCTCATTTGACCTCCAGCCCATTCCATATATTACTGATATTCAATTATGGTACCGACATATTTTTGAGCAAAATAATCATAAAATAAACTCTTATTATCTGATGACAGTTCATGAAGAGCCCATTTAAGAAGCAATTAGAACTTTTTGGTAGATATGCATAGGAAAAAAGGAGGAGGAGAAGGAAAGAAGAGAAAAAAAATTAATTCTAACTTAAAACTGGGATAACTCATCAACCTTTAAGTGACCCTGCACTACTAAATAACTCATTACCACCACACTGTACATGGAACAGTATATTTATCCCAATAGGCCCACCTAATGTTGCAATAATGTTTTAAATCAGATGTTCTTTAGTAATCATACTGAGGTCCATTTATTTCAAGAAACCTGTTCCAACAAAGTACTCAGGCCAAAGTGATCTTTTCCATGCTAATTGGAATCAAATGCTTTGGTTGAACCTGGAATATTTTGAGTGCTTGAACAGATTCAAATCTCAGACCTAATCCCCAGCCCTTGGAAAGTCTGTCCCATGTGTAAGAGAACTGGATCTCTGTCTGGGAAAAATACAAGTTATGTTTCCAAACTTTCAGTTAACATAGCATTAACTTTGCCCTCCTGGACATCTGTTATCTAGAGCACCTAAATTCCTTTTTAATCAGCAGCACAGAACTCTAGGGCTTGTCAAAAGTTAAACCTTAACATCACAGTATTATTTGAGACATCTGATATTAATCAATAAATCTAAGAATCTTGTTAATTATCCATCTCTTTAGTTTTTCTGAGGAATATAATTTGATTACATAACCTCAGCTGCCTAAGAAGATTTTTATGAATGATAATTTGATATTATTTATTCAGCTTACTGAAGAACAATAAGTCATTTCCATCTCAAGTATACATCCTTGATAAAAACCTGTGTGAAAGTGTTATCTATGTCAATTACTCATTGATTCTCAACCACTTATTGCCTTGTGATTCTGTACCAAACATTGTGATTGGTGTAGGAGCCAATGGAAAGGGATAAGAGAGAGTACCTGTCTCTCAGATTTCAAAACACAGCACAGAAACTGATTCATTAAAATAGGTATAACTCAATGCAATGACAGAATACTAGAAGTGAAAACCAAAATACTGTGGGAATCAGAGGGAAGACAGGAGCTGAGCCTTTACTGATAGACTGACGAAGAGTGGGTTGAGGATATGGGTAACTGGAGTATACACCCTAAGGAAGAAAGGATGTGCAAATGTGACCCAAAGTGCCTGGCAAGTTTAGAAACCGTAGGTAGATATATATTATGGACAAAATCTGTTTTCCAGAATTCATTTCTTGGAGAGTTGCTGTCTCTGGAATAAATATTTCTATTACCTGCTAAAGTATGTAAAAGGGGTTTAGGGGGTAGACTTCTACTGGTTCTAAGAGACCTGTTTACTACAATGCTTCAGGGTGCTGCCTGAGGTTTGCAAACAGAGAACCAATTCCTGCCCAGTACCACATAATGCTCTAATATTCCCTTAATCTAGACCTTTCTGTCTAAACATTAATATTGTTCCTGAAATTGCCTAAAAGAATAGTATCCACACCCATAAAGAAAAATAAGTATATACCATAGATGAAATTCTATTTAAATGAGGAGAGTTTTCTATTACTTGGGCTTTTCATAAAGTATTTGTGTGTTTAATTCACAAGAAGAGCCCTAGAGACAACTAACTCTTTCACTTTCCAACTGCCTCTTGCATTTTTTTTTTTTTTTTTTTTTTTTTTGCGGTACGCAGGCCTCTCATTGTTGTGGCCTCTCCTGTTGCGGAGCACAGGCTCCGGACGCGCAGGCTCAGCGGCCATGGCTCACGGGCCCAGCCGCTCCGCGGCATGTGGGATCTTCCCGGACCGGGGCACGAACCCGTGTCCCCTGCATCGGCAGGCGGACTCTTAACCACTGCGCCACCAGGGAAGCCCTGCCTCTTGAATTTTAAGAATGGCTATTTTAGCTACTACGTATTCATTGGATACACATTTATTGTGAAAATTACTCAAATTCAGCAAGGCCTCAATTCCCATTTCCTGAAAATAACATCAGTTTAGGTCTTTAGAAAATAATGCAAGTACCCAGTTATACAGTGTAGATTACAGAAAGCTATATCGTGCTTTGTCCTGAAAAAATACAATAGTAAATATAGGTTTAAAAATCATAGCACTCTCTCCATCCACTCGCACTCTCCCCTCTCCGCATGAAGTGACAGCTCCAGCATTTTATGGATGGTGAGTGCTTTACAGAGATGTGCAGTCAAACACCTGACAAACTCTAGTGCTGCTCGTACTGGGAGTGGAAGACAGACTTTGTTGTTCTTGCTGTTGTAATTTATACTGCACTGGGTATTTATTTAAGGAATTAAAGTTAATTTTTAAAAGGGTTTATAAATATATTATTTTCTTAAGTTAAATTTATGGGACACTGTGTAGTGAAGAATGTAAGCCCTTACTTACTGGGAGTTGACCTCTAGACTCCTGGGATATCCTCCTAATAGGAGTATCTTTGTTTTGCTAGGACTTTGGCCACCAGACAGTCTAACAATGTAAGTTGTGAAGGGGGATTTTAGAGACTAAATGTATTAGCACAAACTTCCAGGAGAGGCTAGAGACTAAAGCAAGCAGTATGTGTCAAGCTCCTAAATGTAAGGCCAGACACTATCAAACTCTTAGAGGAAAACATAGGCAGAACACTCTGTGACATACATCACAGCAGGATCCTTTTTGACCCACTTCCTAGAGAAATGGAAATAAAAACAAAAATAAACAAATGGGACCTAATGAAACTTAAAAACTTTTGCACAGCAAAGGAAACCATAAACAAGACCAAAAGACAACCCTCAGAATGGGAGAAAATATTTGCAAATGAAGCAACTGACAAAGGATTCATCTCCAAAATTTACAAGCAGCTCATGCAGCTCAATATCAGAAAAACAAACAACCCAATCCAAAAATGGGCAGAAGACCTAAATAGACATTTCTCCAAAGAAGATATACAGATTGCCAACAAACATGAAAGGATGCTCAACATCATTAATCATTAGAGAAATGCAAATCAAAACTGCAATGAGGTATCATCTCACACTGGTCAGAATGGCCATCATCAAAAATCTAGAAACAATAAATGCTGGAGAGGGTGTGGAGAAAAGGGAATCCTCTTGCACTGTTGGTGGGAATGTGAATTGGTACAGCCACTATGGAGAACAGTATGGAGGTTCCTTTAAAAACTACAAATAGAACTACCATACGACCCAGCAATCCCACTACTGGGCATACACCCTGAGAAAACCATAATTCAAAGAGTCATGTACCAAAATGTTCATTGCAGCTCTATTTACAATAGCCAGGAGACAGAAGCAACCTAAGTGTCCATCATCGGATGAATGGATAAAGAAGATGTGGCAATATATACAATGGAATATTACTCAGCCATAAAAAGAAACGAAGTTGAGTTATTTGTAATGAGGTGGATAGACCTAGAGTCTGTCATACAGAGTGAAGTAAGTCAGAAAGAGAAAAACAAATACCATATGCTAACACATATATATGGAATCTAAGAAAAAAAAGGTCATGAAGAACCTAGGGGTAAGATGGGAATAAAGACACAGACCTACTAGAGAATGGACTTGAGGATATAGGGAGGGGGAAGTGTAAGCTGGGACAAAGTTAGAGAGTGGCATGGACTTATATACACTACCAAACGTAAAATAGATAGCTAGTGGGAAGCAGCCACATAGCACAGGGAGATCAGCTCGGTGCTTTGTGACCACCTAGAGAGGTGGGATAGGGAGGGTGGGAGGGAGGGAGATGCAAGAGGGAAGAGATATGGGAACATATGTATATGTATAACTGATTCACTTTGTTATAAAGCAGAAACTAACACACCATTGTGAAGCAATTATTCTCCAATAAAGATGTTAAAAAGAAAAAAAAAAAAAACGAAAGAAACTCTAGACATCCAAAGCTTGGGTGGTCTTCTTTGCTTGGCAATATTCTCTACATATTGTCATACATCATGGTCAGAATGAGGTAAAATGTTCCATGATGCCACAGAGAGAAGATGACTGGAAGGCTCCGTGTTTGGACCCCTCCTGGTTCTGCCCTAATAGTCTCTTCCCTTGGCTGAATTTAATTTGTATCCTTTAACTATAATACACTGTAAGTGTAAATATATTGTTTTCATTGAGTCCTTTGAGTTGTTCCAGTGAATTATCAAACCTTAGGGTGGTTGTGAAGACTCAAATCTGTAGCCAGCTGGTCTGAAGTGAGAGTGATCCTGGGACCCCCAAACTTGAGGCTGAAATGAGGGCAGTCATGTGGAGACTGTTCCCCCACCCTGGGGTCACAAAACATTCCTCCCTGTGGGCCATAATTTCTGGTCTTACTTTGCCCTGTGCAGGAGGAGGTAAGGCATTTAGACACCTTTCTTAAGGGAGAGGCACACAGGACAAGGGAAAGGAATAATTTATAGTTCCTAAAATACTGCTTATTATTCCACTTTAAAGGCTGAGCAGACTCTACACGGTTTCCAGAAAGAGCTTAGATTCTTCCCTCCCCTACTTTTTAGCTATATGACTCTGGACTTAAAACTTCATCTGTCTTGGACTTGGTTTCCATATCCATGTTCATATGAATGCAGTATTAGCATCTATTTCAAATAACTTTTCTGGGTATTAAATGACATGATGTCTACCACCACATGAGTTTTATTACTTCTGTTAACTGTAAGATCTGGCCTCCCATTCTGAAAAGACACCTTCTTTGACTGTGTCCTTCCTTCTCTCCTCTCTTGGGGATGGGAAGAAACAGCTGCAGGTTGCAAACTTCCTCTAGAAACTCAGATTAAGGAGTAATAGGGAGAGAGGAGTCTAAATAATTAGTTCTTACCCAAACCATTCCTACAACTGGTACTTTTAATGGATATTTTCCTTGTTAAAATAGAAAATGAATATTGAAGAGATAACTGCACCCTCATGTTCACTGCAGCATTATTTACAAGAACCAAAATATGGAAACAACCTAATTGTCTACTGAAAGATGAATAAAGAAGTTGTGATATACATACATATGTGTGTATATATATATATACATATATATGATAATACATTCCATTGAATATTATTCAGCCATAAGAAAGAAGTCTGTCCTTTGTAACAAACGGATGGATTTTGAGAGCATTATGCTAAGTGAAACACATCAAACAGAGAAAAACAAATACTGAACGGTCTTGAAACAGACCAGGACCCTATGGTCCTTGCCCCCCATGTCCTCTGCCTGCCTTTTGTCTGTGGAAAAACTTTAGCCAAAGAATAAGTCTAATCAGAGAAGTGAGAAAATGCAGAAACAAAGGAAAACAGTCAAAGGAGACCAAATAATACTAGTTTAGTCATTAAGCATAGTCAAGGACCTTTAGTTCCTCCTCAAGGGCTATAGATAATATTCTGAGCCATATCCTGTGAGCTGTCTTATAGGTACTGAAATCCCCACGGAGTGGAAGAGATTAACTACAGGATGACCAGACTGTAGCCGTGACATAAGCTGCCACAATTCCGAGAACTGGCCTCAAGGAAGTGGGAACAAACCGACCCTGGAACTGAAGGTTAACTGTACTTAAAACAATCAAGATGACGCTGATCAGATCACCAATGACCAATTTCAAGATAACTGTCAGAGCTGACTGTGCTGTTTCTACATGTAGCCCCCTCCCTTCACCTATAAAAGCTCTTGCCCCCTGATTGTCAGTGGGGGGCAGGGGGGGAGTCGGCCTTTGGACAGGAATCCGCCCTCCCCACCAGTTGCTGGCCTCCAAAATAAAGCAAATTTTCCTTTCCACCAAATTTGCCTTTTTATTGGCTTTTGAGCAGCGAGCAGCTGGACCCCACTTTTGGTTACAATCTCATATGTGGAATCTAAAAGTAACAGTAAAACCCCAAAAACAAATTCAGAAAAAAAGAGATCAGATTCGTGGTTATCAGAAGTAGGGGGCTGGAGGTAGGTGTTGCAGGAATTGGATGAAGGTGGTCAAAGGGAAGAAACTTCCAGTTCTAAGTGAATACATACTGGGGAAGTAACGTACAACATGATGACTGTAGTTAGCGCTGCTGTGTGGCATATTTGAAGGTTGCTAAGAGAATAAATCTTAAAAGTTCTCATCACAAAGAAAAAACCTTTTTTGGGTATCTATATGAGACTATGGATGTTAACTAAACTTACTGTGGTAATCATTTCACAATTCATGTAAGTCAAATCATTATGCTGTACACCTTAAACTTATACAGTGCTTATGTCAATTATTATTCACTCAAACTGAGAATATGCTCAAACAAAATTAAAATAAATCATGAAAATATACTTAGGGATATTGTGTACAACATTAATTCAGAAAATTTATGTAATGGATTAAATTTAAATACTTGAAGCATTAAAAATGATATAGAAGCTTCAAGTTGAATAGGGAAGCATTTACTATATAACATGATTAAATTCCTTTCTTCTGAGAAAAACACTAATATATTTAACAATTTTTGACCTCATAATCAAAATGTCGTATTTATCAACATGCTTGTGCATCACTGAAAATACACATTCGTATCCCCAATGCAATCACAATAGAATTATCTTTCTTAGAAGCGTCTATGTCCTTTCTTAGATTTCACAAATTTGCATATGCATGCCATTACTTTAACACAGAAAACCTTTCCTCTTTATCTGGTAAGATTTTTCATTCTTTATGAGCACTTTTAATTTCAGAACTTCTTCAATCCTAAAATTCATTTTTTACATGAATGTATCTAAAACCAAGACGCATCATATATTTAAACTGTAGTTGGACAAATCCCTCCTGTGAGGGTAATAACACCATTCTCTGTGCTTCTCCCAACCCTCTGCACATACTTTAGACTTCAGCTGTTTCGCTTTTTGTGCCAATAATCTGTTTACGTGTATGTTTCCTGTAATGGACAGCAGGCTCCTTGAGTGCTGGAGCTTCATCTTAGAGACACTGACCTCATTTAATCTTCTCAGGGCCGCCTTGGCTCAAATGAGCACAGCAGCCTCTCAGCCTCACTTTCAACCACGCTTTAGACATTGGGACAATGCAGCCTGTGTGTGCCTTCTCCACTTACACGCTGCTGCCTCAGCACTAGCATTTACAAAGAATAAGGTGGAATGGAATGGAATGACCTTTGTGAGATCTCCAAAGTGACTCTTCCATGGACGGGTTTTTAGAGACATATGTCCATCCCCCTTAGCCTTATGACTATACTCTTGAGTGTTTCCTCTCACCTTTTTGGTAATATTGGAATACGCATCATAGATTCTGCCAAATTGGGCTACTTATTTATCTGTTTCCCTCCTGCCCTGTGAGCTCCGAGAAGTCACATTCATCCCTGTGTCCCCAGCAACAATCACATTGCCTGGGCATGTGGTCAGTATGATCTTAAGTAAATAACCTGAAACACGGAGTCATAGTGTGTGTGCTGGTACCTTGCTCACCTTTAAGCTATGTCCAGCTTCATCCCTTGCAGACTCATATAATGAAGCCATGTCATGGCATCCTTTATTTTAAAACCATTCTTTACTTGAAAGCCCATGGTCTTTAACAATAAAAAGCCATTTTTCCTTAAACGTATACAGTCAAAATATATGACTCACCCTTACATTTTCGATTGTAACTATGGTAAATAATGTATAATGTCATCAATCCTAGTCAGGGCAGAATCAAGAGCCTCCAATTGATTTAAATATGCGCAAATTCAAGTGAGACACATAAATTTTGCAGTTAAATTAGTTAAAATAAATCCACCCAGATGTCCTGCCAAATACGAGTACGCATAGCTGCAGTCTTTAGCTACCGTGTACATATGTCCCCTTGAAGCAGATGTATATCCATATTCACTCAGGAAATAGTGCAAACTTGCATATCAAGTATAAAAGAAGAATGAACGTACAGATGAAAATAACTGCTCTCTAAGGGAAAACTCTAAAACTGATGCTAGATTTGTGTTTCTGCCCATATGTGTTTATGCACCTTGAGTCACATATGAGCAAAGTGTATAATTCTGGTGTTTCTATTCCTGTTGCATCATTCTGGCACAGAGTTACCGTAAAATATCACCCTAAATGAAGCTGCATTTCACTGGGGGCATCCCTTAAATATAGCTTGTAAACACTGAAAAGCACTTTGTATTTGAGGGGCAATATAATTCAACATGTCTGTATAGTGACTCTGAGGAAGATCAGAAAATATAATGCTACTGTAAAGAAGATAACTGCTAATTCTCTCCTCTAAAAGGTTTATAAGACTTTCATTTTATAGCCTCTTTTTATTATTACAAATGCAAGGCATATTCATTGGAGAACATTTCAAAATTTCACAAAGGTACAAAAGGTAGGAAGGAGCTGGATAAAATAAATAAATAAATAAACTCACATGCCTCCTACACCCCTCAGTCATGTCCACATAGCCATATCAGTTCTGCACAAGTGCACTATATGTATTATTTTGTAAGAAAAATAGGAAGGAGAAAGAACTTTTGTTACACTGTAGGCCTGTGTGAGTGTCTATAAACTGCCCAAGATAAGGTAACAGAAGACAGAAGAGTAATTAAAAATGTTAATCTCAAATTGGGGCCTGAGAGTGGATAGAGAAAACATCTATAGAAATATTAAAATTAAAGCAGCAGTTCAGTCAGAGGCTAAGAGCTAAGATGGTTGTGAAGCCCCACAGACAGATGACACAAGCAAGTGCCCCTCACACTAGGCAAAGGTCTAAAACTTCAGTACACCTCCTGGCAGAGTCATCATTCTTGAAGCCCTCCATGTTGATTTTAAACTTCGAGACAATAAGAAAAGGTCGTTTATTTTTCCCCCTATTTTTTAAAGACTTTTTGGGGGTAATTACAAGTGGGAAAAGGAAAGAGATTTAGAATTGGTAAGTGATTTTAGAGATAATTTCCTCTGGTTTCTTGAAGTACAGTTTCTGAAAAAGAAATCTGACAGAGAAGAAATATAATAACCATACTCTCAGTTCATGGGGTGATAACAATAAGTAAATATACTATGTTTGGGGAACACCTCTAAGCTATTTATGACTATCCGCTCTTCAATTCTCACAACTTGATCAATATGTGCTACTATTTTCTCCATTTTACAGTTGAACAAACTGAGGCACACGAAGGTAATGTTAGTTTCCTGGCATCACATACGTGGCAACTACCAAAGACAGACTGTACGCTCAATCACTCTGGAACCTGGGTCTTAATTCATAATCATTGTAACAGAGAATTGAGTTATTCACTGTTAACACACTACGTCACATTATTCCCCCAAACTTACATTTTGATGTCACTACAAATGCTTTAAGATAGAATTATCAAATTACACAGCTGCATAGTATTCCATCTTTTAGAGGTATTATGGTTCAACTAATCATTCTTCTATTTTTAGATTGTTTCCATTTTCCTGCTATCATGAATTCAGCTGTGCTATTGCTAGAATAAATACCTTGTTACTAAAAAATTCATGACTTTGAAATGTAAAATGAAATTGCTTCCTAATAGAATTTTACCAATTTTATTTTTATTAGAAGCCTATGAGAATACTCAGCTCATAAAATTCTCAGTAATAGAAACCATTACCAACTTAATTTTAGTGTGTTGGGATTTTGTGATCTTTAAGACAGTTCTTATGGGCTAATATATGAACTCTTCTGATTGTTTCTATGAAGTGAAATAGCAAAACAGAAAAGAAATTCCAGATTTGAATGTAATTCTCACAATTCTTAACTGTATGATATCAAACATAAATTATCTTTGGGCTTCAGTTTCTCACCTATCTACTAAGTCTATGACCTGCAAACTCTAATTTAGTGGCTTGCAGTTAAAAAAAAAGTAATAAAATATTATGTGAACATGCTCTGTCAACTGTAAAGTGCTATCTAAGCTTATGCTGTTGGCTGTTGATTACATAAAGAATGGATGAATTACATGTTTTACTATGGTGCAGGAAACTCTGAAGACACTCTTACCAGTTATTATATACGTAGCTCTGAAATTAACACAGCTCAATCTCTCTTTTATCCTTGGCTCTGACCTATTCATTTTGTATGAGGTTAATGAAATTATATGCCAAATCTACAACGTGTGTTTCCCCAAAAGTAACATTAATAGATATACATTCTTTAGGGTCACAAGGCACACAGAATAAGCATAATTAAAATCCATAGATTTGATTCTCTTTTAAAGCATAAAGACATATTTTATAACATACATTCATTTTAGACATGATTTTTTAATCTTTATTTTTCAGTAGACTTTTTGTTTTTTTTTGGGGGGTGGGGCGTACGCGGGCCTCTCACTGTTGTGGCCTCTCCCGTTGCGGAGCACAGGCTCCGGACACGCAGGCTCAGCGGCCATGGCTCACGGGCCCAGCCGCTCCGTGGCATGTGGGATCTTCCCGGACCGGGCCACGAACCCGTGTCTCCTGCATTGGCAGGCGGACTCCCTACCACTGCGCCACCAGGGAAACCTTAGACTTTATTTTTTAAAGCAGTTTTAGGTTCACAGCAAAATTGAGCAGAAAGTAGAGAGTTTTCATTTATCTCCACTCACCTCTCCCCCCAGGTTGATAGCCTGACTATCAACATTCCTCACCAGAGCAGTGTATTTGTTACAACTGATGAACCTACACTGACACATTATCACCCAAAGGTCACAGTCTCACTAAGGCTCACTCTTGGTTTTGTACATTCTCACTCTCAGTTTTGACAAATGCAAAATAACATGTATACACCATTACAGTATCATATAGAATAATTTCAGTGCCCTAAAAATCCTCTGTGGTTGGCTGTTTATCAATTCTTCATCCCTATACCCTGATAACTACATTTGCTTTTACTGCTTCCAGTCTTGCTTTTTCCACAATGTAATATAGTTGGAGCCATATGGTATGTATCCCTTTCAGATCATCTTTTCTCATTTAGTAATATATATGTAAGCTTCCTCCATGTCTTTTCATGGCTTTAGAGCTCATTTCCTTTTAGCACTAAATAATATTTCATTGTCTGGATGATCATAGTATATTTATACATTTACCTACTGAGGAACATCTTGGTTACCTCCAGGTTTGGCAATTATCAATAAAGCTGCTCTAAAAATCCATGTGCAGGTTTTTGTGTGGATATAATCATTCAACTCATTTGGGTAAATACCAAGGAGCACCATTAAGAGTTTGAGTAGTTTTGTAAGAAACGGAAAACTATCTGTCAAAGTGGCCGTACCGTTTTGCATTCCCACCAACAATGAATGAGAATTCCTGTTGCTCACTGGCATTTGATGTTGTCAATGTTTGGGATCTGGGCCATTCTACTAGGTATATTGTAATTTCTAGACACGATATTTTTATAGCAGACAATACTTCAAAGTTCACAAAGGCTTTATGCTTATTTCAATAAAATTGAACAGATTCTTGGGGAGATTTATGATTCACATTCTCCCAGAACAAAAAAGAATTTCAGACCTTCGTTCTAGAAGTAGTACAAACAGGACCTATAGTGATTGCTGGAGCAGTAAATTATGTATTCAAATAAAAACTAAAACAAATTCTTATTCATGTTTTGTTTTATAAGAATTCTTATTCTCTTAAAATATATAATACTAATATTATATACTACTTACCTTTAGTGTGCTCAAAGCATTTTCAGACACTATTTAATTAATTATTACAATGAGATTAAAATGGATGAATGGGAGATGATTGTCACCAATTTGCATCTAAGAACATAGAGGTTTAAGGCTGTTTATTACATGAATTATGAACATCAACTTTCCATTTTGATCTTTATTAGGTGTGTTATTATAAGTTAACCAGAAACTTGCAATGTAGAATACTCAATGGACAACACCTTGAATAAGTCTTTCATAAGTATTTCTGTTCAGTACTAGGTATAACTACAAAAAACATTAAATAGAATATCAATTGCTTATATTATTTGACTGTTGATCAGTCTATTTTGGTACATATTTTTCTTGTTTAACTATTTCCAAGAGAAAATTTGGAGAATTCAATATTTGTTTCCTATTTCCTTTTTATTATTAGCTAAAAAAAGAAGATAGTGCAATTTATTTTATTTGGCACTGTAACTCATCCTGCCAGACAAGACAGGAAAATTAGAACACTGTTTACTGTATCCATTACTTATACACTATTTTATATTTTATTTATATATAACATTATTTATTCAGTCAGTACCCATTTAGATTTCCCACATATTTACCATTTCATGCCGTGTTGTTGCTTCTAGTATCTTTGAGATATGCTCTAGTATTCCTTTAGAACAGCAGTCCCCAACCTTTTTGGCACCAGGGACCAATTTCCTGGAAGACAATTTTTCCACAGACGGGGGGAGGCAGGGTTCAGGCGGTGATGCAAGCGATGGGGGGAAGGCTTCAGGAGGTAACGTGAGCAATGGTTCAGGCGGTGATGCGAGCGATGGGGAGCGGCAGATGAAGCTTTGCTCCTCGCCCGCCACTCACTTCCTGCTGTGCGGCCTGGTTCCTAACAGGCCACGGACCGGTACCAGACTGAGGCCTGGGGGGTTGGGGACCCCTGCTTTAGAAGAACAATCTAATGTTTATTTAAGTTTGTGTCTCCTGGTATTAAATTCCTTTTTGTTTTTTCTGAAAATGAAGTGATTTCACCTTCATTATTAGAGGATATTTTAACTACGTAGAGAATTTTATGTTTTGTTTGTTTGTTTGTGTGTTTAATTTCTTTCAGCACACTGAAGACATTCCATGGTCTTCTGGCTTCTGTTGTTTCTTTGTAAAGTCAGTTCTCAATTGTTCCTCTGAGTGTAGTGTATCATTATTCTTATGCAGTTTTTTTAAAACTATCTTTTACTTTTGTTACCTGCATTCTTACATTGTCAGTAGTAGTTGTGTCACTGTGAATTACCTTGAATTTATTCTGTTGAAAAGTTGAATTTTTTGAATCTATAAATAACTATGTTTCATTCATTTCTAATAAATCTCAGCCATGATCTTTTCAAATATAACTACTGCCCCATTGATTTTCATATCTCCTTATGAGATTTGAAATAAATATGTACGTTCTAATCCTATTTTAAATATAGTTTATATCTCATAATTTAAAAAAAATCTTTTTATATCTCTGTGCTTCTTTGATCCAGATCATCTCCCTTGTTAATTTTCCCTTTATCTTATCTACTCTACTTCTAAACTCACTGATTGGATTCTCAATATCAGTTACTGCACTTTTTTCAATTCTAGTAATTTTATTTGGCACCTTTATTATTCTATTAGCAATTCTGCTATGTAAATTTTTATATTTTCTAGTACTCTACCAAAATTTTCAATCTTGTCATTTATCATTCAAGTAGAATAGGTGGTTACTTAAAGTTGATGATGATTCTATTCATCAAGAAGTTCTCCGAATCTCTTTCAATTGTCATATTTCTTTTGTTGTCCTTTATGCTTTATTATCTTCTCAACTGCTTTGTTAATTTTTATTTTATATGGAATATTTTATTCATAAAACTTTTTGTAATAATATCTTGAGGACTAGCATAATATTAAATTATTCCAGAAAAGATCTGTCTTTGCTTCTCTTAGGCATCTTTTGGCAATAGCCAGCTGGGATCAACTTAACACAGAATGTATGAATTGTAGGATTATTGGCAATTGGGGACAGATAAATATTTGTTGTGGGAGACTATTCTATGTATTGTAGAGGACTGAGTAACCTTCCTGGTCTCTTCTCATTAGAAACCAATAGCATCCCCTTTTCCCTAGTTGTGACCACCATAAATATCTCCAGTCACTGCCAAATGTTCCTTGAAGGAAAAATCACCACCAGTTGAGATTCACTGGCTTAATCCAGTTCCAGGGAACGAGATCTCCTGGCACTCACAAATTGATTGAAGCCATGATAAGGTTCACATGATGATTGTTTTACTGATTCCAGTCTTAAATCTAAGATATAGTCCTTCAGGGTCTCTATACAAAATTTAGATTTTTACCACAGTCTGAAATGTGGTGGGATCCAGGCTCTACTTTTGTTTTCCTTAGGATATAAGGGGACATTGCATTGTTTGGTCTCCCAGTCTCTTCTTCTGAATTAGTAAATACCCCCAAAGTTATAGCATTCCCAAGTGCTGTGTTCTCTAAATTTTAAACCAGCAGTTCCTCACCACCATGTTAGCTCTCTGTATTAATCTTATATTCCTGTCACAACAATTTATCATATACTTAGCATCTTAAAAATGCAGACTTATTTTCCTCACGGTTCCTGTGGGTCACAAGTTGCAGCAGAACAGTGCAGGATTTCTTCCCATGGTCTCATAATCAACCAAATCAAGGTGTCAGCAGGGCTGTGGTTCTCATCCGAGTCTCAGAATTCTTTCCGAAATTACTTGTTGATAAGGAGTCATTTCCTTCTCTCTGAAATTTCCGTGTCTTCTACTTCTGCTTTTAAGGGCTCATGTGATTACATCATTCTACCTAGATAATTCAGGATAATCTCCCCTATATTAAAGTCAACCGTTAAGTGACATTAATTACATTTCAAAGTCCCTTTGGCCTTAACAAATGCACAGGTACGATATCTCACGTTATTCGCTATCCCAGGCATTAGCACATGTGATTGTCTTGGGGCTGTAATTTTATCACACTCACCATTGCCTTCAGGAAATTTTTTAAAATATGTCTCAAATTTTACTGTTTGTCTTCAGCTGAAGCATTGGTCTGAATACTTACTCTGCTGTTACTGAAAGCAGAGATTCTCTTGGTCAAATTTTCATTCAGCACTTTAAGAGTTTTTCTTGCAATTTGCTTCATTTGACCAGCATAGGTGGTCAGAAATTCAGCTTGTATAATATGCTGATTTCAAATCCCAGGTTTTCACTTACCGCTGCACAACTTTCTGCAAAGTTCCTCATTTCTCTGTGCCTCAGTGCCCTTACCTATTAATTAGTAATCATATTACCTAAAATATTGAATTATTGTGAGAACTGAATGAAGATATATATAAAGTCACCTAGAGAACTAAAACTTGTATAGTAAGCATTAGTTTTCAGAATGTTAGTTTTTATTATTACTCAAACTTTAGAAGAATGTATTTATATTAAAAAAAATTGGAAAGCAGCCTATTCATCTCTATTTCAATACCAAAGGAAATTATATTTTTAGAAACAGTGAACCTCATCGTATATTACCTATATTAATCATGTTACAACCGGATATGTAAATAAAAGGCAAACAAATATAAGAGAAACAAAAAAAATTCTATCCTTGTTTAGTCTTAAAACTCTGGCATAGATATTTAGAAACTTATTATCATAAATGAGACAAATTGTCTTGCCCTGGGATCAGTTTTTGGTGAGCTCTATTTGTTTTTGCCAATCTATGACAATACTTTTAGAAAAACATTTTAGTAGTAAGTAGAAGACAATGTAAGAAAAATTAATCTTAGCCCTAGAACTACACATACAGGGGATAGGATTACAGCTTTTACTGCAAACCTTGTTAAACATGTTTGAATTCAAGTTGAAATATAATGTTTTAGTACATTCACACCAACTCTCAAAGAAGAACAGTGTCACACATAATTATAAAGAACTCAGAAAAGAACACAAAAGGCCATCTGTGAGATCTGAACAGATGTAGCTGTTCAAAAGACTTTGCTCATCTTAAAGTTGGGAATTCTAAAGTTTAAGTAATTGGTGTTTAGATGAGTGGAAACTAACACCAGAAAAATATCAAATATAGGAATGATGACTTGTATTATTTTGGTTATTTACAAGTTTTCCATTAAAATTGAAATAAATGCTTCCTTTTGCACATAAAAATAATTTCCTAGGGCTTCCCTGGTTGCGCAGTGGTTGAGAGTCCGCCTGCCGATGCAGGGGACACAGGTTCGTGCCCTGGTCCGGGAAGATCCCACATGCCGCGGAGCAGCTGGGCCCATGAGCCATGGCCGCTGAGCCTGCGCGTCCGGAGCCTGTGCTCCGCAACGGGAGAGGCCACAACAGTGAGAGGCCCGTGTACCGCAAAAACATAAATAAATAAATAATTTCCTATAGGAAAAATACAGTAATATAGACACAGACAAAATTGAAACACACAAGAAAGAGCAGCCGTTAAAATATTTGGTCTTATATCTGTAGTCAAATTTATCGGTTTTACTAGTCATTACACAATTAAAATATAAGAAACATGTTGTTGCCAAGAATTGGGAAGTTGCTTTCTCCTGAACTGTGTTCTGTATTACCTTCTACACGGAGATGTGCTTAGTTTTCTTTCTCCACTGCCTCATTTTCATCAAAAGCATCCTTTAAGACTGGATCTTAAACTTTCCCACACTTTAATATGCTTAGGAGATAATTTTGAAAAATCCTACACCTGGACTCACCAGATTAATTAATCAGAGTCCTTGCAGATAAGACCTAGTCATTAACTTATTATAAACTCTGTAAGTGATACTATTATGAAACTAATTTTGAGAACCAGTGCTCTGCGAGCT
The DNA here is from genome assembly GCF_011762595.2 of Tursiops truncatus. Classification (NCBI taxonomy): domain Eukaryota; kingdom Metazoa; phylum Chordata; class Mammalia; order Artiodactyla; family Delphinidae; genus Tursiops; species Tursiops truncatus. Next base: position 18,870,354 of record NC_047036.1, read on the forward strand.
ATCGCATGCTAGATGCAGGTGGCATTTGAAAGATGAGTTTATTTAAAACATGGGAATAAAATAAATATGAATGTCACAGATTATAAAATTAGTAAGTATATTATTATTAAAATATTAGAGTTTTTGTAAAAGTTGATGTAAGTTAAATACCTCCTTTTCATTTCCTAGGGGAAGTCAAATATACAATTCAATGTCCTGTCGGAAAATCAAATATAAAAGGAAAATACAGATTTTTTGCATTTATTTTGACAGAAGTCTCAATTGTATTCTTCAAAATCCTTTGTTATTAAGTATTAAGTAATTATTAAATAAGTATTCAATATCCCTGAGCATTTCAAGTTTATTTCTGGAAGTGATAGGCAATATTGTTATGACTGTTTCATTCTTGAAAGGTCTTTCTTTATATTGAATTTAAATGTACTTTTAAATTCAAATAATTATTCTATTTTTGCCTTCTGGATCAATTTGCAATAAAATAACTGTTCTCTAAATTAAATATCTTTCTGTTTTCACACACAACTATAATATTGCTAAAAAATACTCCTCGTAATTAGAATGCCACAGGTGAATTAATTTAAACATGAAATTAGTATTAACCATAATTAAAGACAAGTCAAAACAATTGACTAAATATAGTAACAATATTGAAAGAAAAAAAAAAGAAAAACTGAGAAAAGCTAAACTTCTTTTATGGCTTTCCCCAAAAAAATTCTTTTTGGAATTGTATCTTCCAAAAATTCATATGTTGAAGTCTGTATTAGTTCACTAGGGCTGCCATAAAATGTACCACAGACTGGGTGGCTTAAAGAACAGAAATATATTTTCTCACAATTCTGGAGGCCGGAAGTAAGAAATCAAGGTATTTGCTAGGGTTGGTTTCATCTGAGGCAATTCTTCTTGGCTTGTAGAGGGCTATCTTCTCCCTGTGTATTCACATAGTCTTCCCTCTGTACATATCTGTCTTCCAATCTCGTTTTCTTATAAGGACACAAATCATATTGGATTAAGGCTTACCCTAATAACCTCATTTCAACTTATTTATGGCTTTGTAGTCACTACCTCCAAATACAGTCAAATTCTGAGGTACTGAGTGTTACAAATTTAACATGTGAATTTCAGGAGGGATACAATTCAGCCCATAATGAAGTCCTAACCACAGTGCCCCAGAATATGAACTTATTTGAAAATAAGGTTGTTGAGGATGTATCAATAATTGCTTAAGATGAGGTCATATTAGAATAGAATGGGTTCCTAATCCAATTTGAAGGGGAAATTTAATTACAGACACTCACACTGTGAGAACTCTAAATGAAGATGAATACAGAGATCAGGGTCATGCTCTACAAGCCAAGGAATGCCAAAGATTGCCAGCAAACCACCAGAAGCAAGTAGAGAGTCATAGAACACATTCTCCCTCACAGCCCTCAGAAGGAAGCAAGTCAGCTGACACCTTAATCACAGACTTCTAGTGTACAGAACTGCGGGACAATAAATTCCTGTTGTTCTATGTCAGCTAGTTTGTGGTACTTTGGTACAGCATCTCCAGGGAACCAATAGTTTCTAAATAGTTTTCAACATTGATAAAAATAACAAAACTTGTTTCATTTTTAAAAAATGCACACAAGCAAATTTTAAAAAATCATCTGAAATAATTTGTTTCATGTATATTATGAAGTAATCTTATAGTACTTAATAATACTTAATACTTATACTTTTATATACTTATAATACTTAATAAAGTAATTTTGTTATACTTAGCAATCATGAAAAAATATCTTAATTTATGTCTCGGTTTTATTATGGCAAAATGAGAATCATTGAGAAATAACTGATGCTATCCCTCTTGAGAACCAATATTAGATAAGACAATTTTAAATACCAGTTGGACTTAAATAAATTTCAAATTAAGGTTAAAATTACCTTACTCATATCTGATTTATCCCCATAGTTCTCCTGACTGAGTAAGAAGAAAAATCATTTGTCATTACCATTTACTTAGTTTTATGACAACGTTGTATTTTCAGAAATAAAATGTGGTATGAACGTCTTCATTTTTAGCTTTTATACATTTATAATCCTAAGCATATTTTTAAAAGACATATGTACAAAACCAGTACAATTCAAAAATATACATGTATATGAACTGTGATCTTTTATTGAAATTAAATTGCCATTTTCTTTGTGAATCATTTTTTTTTAGTTCAGCATATTCATCCTGTGTGTCATTTTGTGATTCATTTCTCCCACCACTTTTTCCTCTTTTAACTTCTGTGAACAGTGTGTTAGTTCATTTATATGCACCCATGATGTCATATTTTTGCCAATATAAAACTTTAAGTTGATGAACTACACATTATTTTCATGTAAAATCAGCCTGTCTTCTTCCCTCATAAGCCCAAGTCTATAAAAATGTACAATACAAAGTAATAAGTTATAAGGTATCCTTGTTATTAATTAAGGGGGCATTCATTCCAAACTTCTCATATTTCCTTGTGGAGAAAACAGCCTTCCAGAAACACACCTGGCTTCACTGGTTCCTTCCTGAACAGAGGTGACTTTATTTGATTAGTGAGATTGGTAGACACAACAAAGGAACACTTATTTCAGCCTCTTTTGTGTTTGTTTCGGAATTGGCCAGCCTGCAGAAAAGGTGTATTCAAATTGCTCTCCTACGATGAAATAAAGGGCTTTGGCCAGGCTTGAAGATTGGGAGAGTGTTGGAATGTCCATTTGACAACACCTCCATGGGCTCCCATGAGCCAAGGTTTTAACAAATAAAAGGTTAAAACTGTGGAGACATACTACCTGGGTGTGATTCCTAGCTCCTGATTGATTAGCTGTGGAATTTTAGACAAGTTTCTTAATCCACACTTTCTCAGTTTCCTCAAATTTCAATGAAAATGACACAACCTCCTTCATCAATTTTGGGGGTAAAATTTAAATGAGCTAACAAGCATCAAATGCTTAGAAAGTACCTGGCCTCCAGTAAGTATTCACTATTATTGCCTGTCATCTGCGTCTTCTGTGTTACTTTTAATTGTTCAGTATTTGGGTATAGTGGTGTTATTTATTGATCCCTGAATATCCAACATTTTTAGAGCAACATGGTAAGAAAAAAGTGGAAAAAAAACAAATAATTATACCTAACCTATAAGGACACATTTGCAAAAACAGCTGAGAAATCCTAATCTAGAGAAAGAAAAAAATTAAACATACACCAATTGCTGTGTACACAGCTTTTCACACATTATGTGATTAAGTGCAATAAAAGCCTGGCTCTAGTCTTCAGTTTGAGGAAGGGTGGCAGTTTGACTCAACATTTGGCTGGATCAAAGTCTTGTTTTTCAAACTCTTTGGAATAAATTACATCCAACTTCTGCCACAAATACTGCTAACTCATTTCTTTAGGATGCAGGAATCACTTTCTGCCACCACCATGAAAAGGCATGTTCCTCCCAGTAATGAGTTGAAAATTTCTCCCTATCGTAACCACACACTGGACTTGGAGTAAGGTGAAGAAAACTGCTACTTCATAAGAAATCACTTGACCAGAAAAATTCACACATTTATCAGCAGGAGTTTCTGGGATAATCTAGTCAATCACATCAATAAAGAATTTGCAAAGAGAAGTAGCTACCCTATATTCTTCAAGTTTCACAAATTATATTTCTATTGGTTATACCCAGTGATGACTCTTAATTAAATAAATGAATATGAGAAAAGATATGAAAAAGAGTAAGTTCATATATAAATGAAAAAGTTGGGCAATCATAACAAAGCGCACAACAATTATGTCATCTGTGGATGAAGACTGTTTATTTCTTCCTTTCAAATTTGTCTATTTTATTTTCCCCTTGCCATTCGGCACTAGCTCATATTTCCAGTATTATGTTGAATAAGTGTAGTGAGAGAGAATATACTTGCTTTATGCCCAATCTTAGGGGATCACTTCCATTCTCTGACCATTAAATGTGATGCTAGTTGTAGGGTTCATTTGTATGTGGACGATAGCGAGTTGAAGAAATTTCCTCTATTCTGGGTTTGCTGAGAGCTCTTATCATGAGTCAGTGTTAGATTTTGTCAAATATTTTTGTCACCAATAGATATGATCATATACTTTTGAAATTTTTAATGCTGTTATGTTGAATTTCCTTGATTAAATCCATTCCTAGCTTTAATGACATTTGTTCAGGGCTGGTAAGTCTTTTAATGCATTGTTGGATTCAATGTGCAAAAAGTTTGTTGAGGATTTTTTACCTATGCTCATGAGACATTGGACTGTAATTTTCTTTTTGTAGTGTTTTGATCTGATTTGGTATTAGGATAACCCTTATCTCATAGAACAAGTTTAAAAGATTGTTGAAGATTTATATTATTTATTCTTTAAGTGTTTCATAGAATTCATCACTGATACCCTCTGTCTCAGGTACTTTCTCTATTTGTAAGTTTTTTAATTATATGTTTAATTTATTTAACAGATATAGAGCTATTCATGTTATCTATTTTTCCTTGTGTAAGTTTGGATAATTTGTGTCTTTCAAGTAATTGAATCATTTTATTTAAACTATCAAGTTTACATTATAATTTTTTACTATTTTAATTCCACTTAAAATATAATATACTGCTTATATGTAGTGTGGATCCTTTGTAATGGAGTGTTGTCCACTTCTCTCTTCTGTACTTTATGGTATTTTTGTCACTGATTTTATTGTCCATATAATATAATCACCCCAAACACTGTTACTATTATTACTTTAACAGTTATATTTTAGAACAATTAAGAATAAAATAAAATATTTTATTTTAATTTAATGTATTCCTTTACTGACACTTTTTTATATAGATCAGTGTTTCTGAACTGTATTGTTTTCTTTCACCTGCAAAAGCACCTTATAATATTTATTGCAGGGCAGTCTGCTGGCAATGTTTTTGTTTGAGAAAGTGTTTACCCTTCATTTTTGAGAATAATTTCATTGTATATAGAATTCTAGATTAGTGGCATTTTTTTCTGGTTTTCCTTTGAAAATGTTAGATATTTCATTTCATTCTCTTCTTGCTTTCGTGATTTTTGATGAGAAATCCACTGTAATTCTTACCCTTTTTCCTCTACAGTTAGGGTAAATTTTTCACTCTGGCTCCTTTCAAACTTATGTGGTTATCTTTGGCTTTTTGCAGTTTAAATATAATATATTACATGTATTAGTATCTTGTTGCTTGTGTAAAAATTACCACAAACTTAGTGGCTTAAAACAACACAGATTTATTATAATTCTCCAAGTCAGAAGTCTGAAATGGGCCTTAGTTAGCTAAAATCAAGACACTGTCAGGGCTGTGTTCTTTCTGTATGCTCTAAGTGAAAATCCTTTTGATTGCCTTTTATGTTCAATTATTTCTAGAAGTAGCCTGCATTCCTTGGCTTATGGTCCCTTCTCCCATCTTAACTTAAAGCCAGACATTTAGCACTTTTAATTAGCTTTCTGACTCTGACACTCTGCTTCTGTCCCCATATTTCCTTCTCTGACTTTTTAAAGGACACTTGGGATTACAATGGGCCCACTCAATTATCCAGGATAATTTTCCCATCTTAATTTCCTTAGCTTGTGTTTGAAAAGTCTCTCTTGCCATGTAAGGTGACCTGTATAGGCTCCAGGGACTAGGAGATGGACATCTTTGGTGAAAGAGCATTAATCTGTCTACCTCAGACAAATGGAAAATAACAAACATTGGGGAGAATGTGGAGAAAATGGAACACTTGTGCACTGCTTGTAGGAATGTAAAATGGTGCAGACATAATGGAAAACAGTTTGGCAATTGCTCAATAAGTAAAACATGGAATCATCATATAGCTCAGCAATTCCATTCATGGGTATATACCTAAGAAAATTGTAAACAAGTACCAAAATAAAACCCTTGTACATGGATGTTCATAGTAGCACTATTCACAATAACCAATAGATAGAAACTAACCAAATGTCCATCAGCAAACAAAAAAATGAACAAACTGTGATATGCATATGCAATGTAATATTATTTAGCTGTAAAAAGGAATGAAATACTGATACATGCTATAGCGCTACAATGTGAATGAACCTCAAAAACACTGTTAAATACAAAACGCCAAGACACAAAATGTCACATATTGTACAATTCCATTACATGAAATATTCAGAATAGATAAATCCATAGTGACAGAAAGAAAATTGGTGGTTGTCATGAGTAGTGATCAACTACTTAGTGGGTACACATATTATTGTGGGGTGATGAAAATGTTTTGAAACTCGACAGAGGTGGTAGTTGTACAATATTGTGAATGTCCTAAATACAGCTAAATCTCTCACCTAAAATGTTAATTTACATTATATGAATTTCACCTCAATTAAAAAATAATGTTATCTTAGTATTAAAAGATAAGGAAAGTGAGATACAAACAAGTTCAGTAATTGTCATGGTTAATTTTATGTGTCTGATTGTCTGGACACTGATGCCCAGATACTTGGTTAAACATGTTTCTGAAAGTTTCTGTGATGGTGTTTTTGGATGAGGCATATATTTAAGTTGGTGGATTTTGAGTCAAAGGGATTTTCCTCCATATTGTGAGTTTGCCTCATCCAATCAGTTGAATGTCTGAATAGAACAAAAAGGCTGACATACCGGAAAACAAGAGAGAATTCTCTGGCAGATGACCTGTAGACTTCCTCTGCAATATTGTTTCTTCCTGATTCCACAGCAGACTGCCTGTGGATTCTAACTGCAACTTTTTCTTGAGCCTCCATCCTGCCTGCCTCCATCAGATTCTAGACTCACCAAGCATCCACAATTGTGTGAGCTGGTTTTTTAAGATAAATGTCTTTCTTTATGTATATACATCCTCTTGGCTCTGTTTCTCTGGAGAAACCTAATACAGTAACTTACCCAAAATCATACAGAAATTCAGTGTCAGAGTTTTATAGATAAGAAGCCAGGCACTGTTAATTCAAAGGATACAATCTCACCAACAATATTTGGACTGAGGCTTCAGTGTACATTTTTGTTCTTTTAGAGACTGAATATCAATCTAAAGAAATGTCTATACCAAAGTTCCCAGGTAATCTCTAAAAGATTAATAACAGATGTACTAGTCCAAGTTTCTAGCTCGAATATTATTTGGGGGTAATTACAAAATACATGTGGATTCAAATTCTAATTTTCTATTATCTAACAATTCCTTAATCATTTCACTTAAGTTATATAAATTATTTAAACTTGCTGAGCCTGGAACTCCTTGTCTAAAAAATTAGAATAGTTTTACTTCAAAGCATGGCTGTAGAGGTTAGATATGACACTTTATACAAAGAAATAGCAACATTTTTTATATATATATATTCCACAAATAAGATATCTAGGTCATTTATATAATATGTAGATATAGATGGATGTGAATGTATGTTAATAAATGAGATGAGATAATCCATTGGTTGAATCCAACAAAATCCTTCCTGTGTTATTTGGTAAAATGTATTTATGAGAGATTATTGTATTTAATTTTGCTATTGCTTTTGCTTTCATCTGACTCAGTCTTTTGCAAAAGAGTATACTTTAATAACATTCCCTATATACACATATCTATTGTGGTATTATTGAAAGTAAATATTTAGTGTGTTGGAGTCAGCATTTTTTTATTCTGAAGTTTCTTATCATTGAGGGATAATATTTCACAACGCTCTGAATATTTTTCCTTGTTATACTTTAGTCAGCATTTTTACATATGTATCAGATAGATTAGCAGGGAAAATGGCAATACAACCTGAAAGCTGAAAGTTTAAGTGCAAGAAAGACTAGAAATAGAGAAGTCACAGTTGCCATAGCAACATAATCTTGCTATATTCATATTATCCTTTTCCTCACAAGAAGAATTTTCAAAACTCTGTAGAGTTGCTCCAGCTAGTATGGGAATGTGGGCTGTGTGCATTTAATATAGAACTTTAGGTAATGTTAATACAGCCCATATTCAGTAGAAGCAACACTTTATATGAAATTTAATTCAGAAATTATAATCATTTAGGGAGACTTCTAGTAATACAGTCTTTATGGACTAAGGTATAGTTAAGACTACAATTTTGCTTCTTTCCAGGAAACATAAAGACAAAAGCATTTCATAAAATTTAAAAATCATCCCAAGGTTTTACTAAATCTGTTTTCTTTTATTTCCCAGTGGCTTTTCACTGGTTTTTATAATAACGCAGCAGGTATCATATATCTTCTTTTACCAGTGAATATTGCATATTTTACCTTACATGTTTAATTCTAGGTTTAGACACGTTTCTTCTAATCTAATGATGGACAAACCAATTCTACACTCTGATTTCTATCTACTTAATCTTTTGCAAGAAAATAGATAATAAAAACATCAAACAAAAACCTTTACATCAAAAGATCACGCTTAGTTTTATTTCAAAAATATATGTTCTGCAACTGTTTTTACCTACTAATTTAACTGATTAAAATATTAGTATAATTAATTTTCAAACGAATGTAATAAATAATTACTGAGTGAGAAAAAATAGGTAATAGGACATAGCTAAAAAAGGAGAAAAATAAAATATTTAGATTAGAAATGTAATATAAATGAGAATGAGCTTAAGTTATGTAAAAACAGCTATACCTCTACTTAAAAATAAAATACCTATGAAAAAAATCAGCAATAAACTTTTGATACCTTAAACATAGGCATTTTAAAATACGGCATATAGTTAAAACATAATTATTTAAAAACTAATCTCTCCTGGAACTTTCAGTATGATACAGACATATTCCACTATATGTTTTTAATGAATGTTAATAACCAAATAATGCAAAATCCATGGATTCATTTACCAACTGAGCATTATACAAATGCCAAGCAACAATATAATTTAATGTATCTTATTCTTTTTCATGTTAGTTTTCTCCTTCCAGATTCAGCTTAAAGTTATTAGAAAGCACTTGTTGGTTCTAGATAAAATTAGATGCTTTTAGAACTGGGGTAAATGGTATAATGGGCACTAATTGTGATAATCTGGGAAGAAAGGCAGAGCTGCTGGAGAGTCTGGAAATTGTAGGCAAGGACAT